>NW_019104225.1:0-109409 GCF_001856785.1 Myzus persicae
ATATTTGTATAAAATAATAAATACTCAAAATATTATTGACAAGGTATATTTATTGAACGTCATGAGGCGTAGTAGTTCGCGACACAACTTCGCAACGAACACTGACGGAAACGTAATAATACATATAAATTCACCGGGGTCGGCGCGATATATACAACAAACCACAATCGATAAGCGATAACATATAATATAATATTACACAAATATCACAGGATTATTTGTATTTAAATAAATAATATGTTAAGAGGATGTATGCAGAATCAATTTTTTGTTAAGGGCTTAAAAGTTTTATTTATATGGGTCTGTTCATTATCATGCTCTACACCAGCAAGTACTGAAACAACACACTGCACACCTAAATTGTTTGGTCCTAGTCCTATTTATAAAAAAAAAAATTATTTTAAAAATAGTTAAGTATGTAGATACATGCTTTAAATATTATATAAAATTAATTATCATGTATAAATTTAACAAAAATAGAAACAGTCAATCTTTATTTTATTGGACCTGTCCATTGTAATGCAATTATGTTTCGTCCTTCCATAAAATATTGGATAACAATTTTTATTACCTTAGAATATAACAAATTCAAAGTGTCTATCAAAATCAATTGTTTGCAATTGTATATTTTTGAATATATTAGGTTTGTTTTGATTAGTTTACTCCATCGCTGTGACTTATTCCTAAACCATGTTTATTTTTAGACAATCAATAAGCTATTATTGTTTGATGAAGAGTTATTTCTTGCTGTGTGGAGTGTATAAATGTCACCTTTTCTCTGCAAGCAACACATTATAAAATTTAAATGATTCATATATATATGTAAAATAACAGATTCAACTAAAAGAAAAATACATTGAAAAATCATAAGTTACATTTTAATAATTTATTCTATAATTTTTCATTGTTCAATTCCACGTGTAATTATTACGTATTTTAAATTGGATTATTTTTAAATAAAATACTCTACAAATTGCTTTATGATTATAAATCACATTTCAATGTATAAGTTATTTAGTTTTTAACTTCAAATTGAGATACCTTCTTATTTTAATTAATATTCATAATTAAATTTAATATTTATGTTGGTATCCAAAATCAACATTTTGTATATATCTGTGTTTTCAGTTATAGTTGAAATTAGATATAATACATTTATTTGAATTTAACATAATAAATATCTAAGTAATAATGATAAATACAATTTTGTTAAATATATGAAATTATTTTTAATATGATTAAGATAGGCAATAACCTTACAGTGCATTTCTAGCTGCAGTTGTACACAATAGTTTTGTCAAATGATGGAAGTCGAAAAGTTTTGAGGTGGGGAGATGAAAAGTTTAAACAAGTAGTATAATATTGTAAGTTATTTAAAAAATAAATCTTATATGATTTTATCAAATACTAATGTAAATTAGAGTATATTATTTATGACTATGTTCCATTTTTTTTTAATTTTGGCAGCCTTTATAAATGGATAGTGTTAGAGGTATTTAATAATTTATCAACATGAAATAAAATTTGATAAATTGGAATACAGGCTGTACCCACTTTGTTTATTTTATTTTAGTTTACATATTTAAATAAGTTGCCACATTTTTAGTGGAATGTTATTATTGAAAATGTAATAAAAAAATATAAACCTATTCAATTTGTATAGTTAGTATTTACTTATATTATATTACAACTTAGTGACTACAAAAATTTTAATATAATTTATAATATTAAGTAGGTATATAATTTGATTTGTAAGTCATATTACTTTACATTTTATCTAATTTAGTGTGAATGTTAATGTGTTAGTTACATAGTATTAACTACACATTTTTCAAGTTACAATGTCACTCTGATAATACAACTAAAGATTAATCAAACAATATTTATTTTATTGATAATTGAATGGTTCTCCAGAGAAATAATTATTTGATCCAGTTTTTATACTAATAAAATGTGCACGGTTAATATCTAATTTACAAACAGATAGTTGTGAAGTTCTGAGGCTTGTGGCGACTCTGGTGATACTGTTTTAGATCTCATATATGTGTGCTAGTTTTTTAGGCGAACTGTGCCTAAATGGATATAATTATGGGAAACCAATTACAAAAAACCAATTTTAATTTTTGGATAAAAATAATTTTATGTGTATTATATACATTTTGAAAAAAAAATAAAATCGAAGAGCCAGCTTGGTGATTAATCTGGTATATGTGTCAAATAATTTTGAGGGACATATTTAATGGCATGTTCAAGTGGTACTTTGTGACTGCAATGTTATGCTCATAAATGAATCTGGTTGACTGAATAAATACAATTTATTCTAGCCAATTAAGAACCAATTCATAGCAAATAGTTAATAAAACAGATATTGCATAATGATAATTAATTAATTAATTATTGAAAACTGACTATATGTCAACCAGCCCTAAATGCCTACACTTCAGGCTGGCCAGGTAACATTTAAATGTGTGAGGGACTATGTAGTTAGTAGTTAAATAGTAACTATACTGCCATCAAGCTAACCCTGACAAAAGGTAATATGATTTAATATATTATTATTTGCAATTACATTATGTAGTTAAATTAAAATTTAACTACATAACATATGAAATTATATAACTTTTAAAAATACCATTGATTTACTCCCAACATTTTTTTAAATACTTGTTATATTTATAATTTAAATTATTACATTGATACAATATTATGAATCTTTATAGAGACCTTGTATACATTCAACATTGTACACAGTGACAGTTTTTGTAAACTGAATGTGATGATCATGTCTTAAATGCTCTTTCATTTGCGATTTTGAACTGAATTTTTCTTCACAAACTCCACAGTCATAGAAATTTGTTTTGCAATGTACCTTACGTTCATGACATCTCAGATTGGATAATTTGGAAAAAGTACTGCCACAAAAACTACATTGATAATCTCCACCATGTGTATTCAAGTGAATTTTTAGCGATGTACTTGTAGCAAACTGTAAAAATCAAGTATTAATTAATTTTTATTATTAGCCATTGAAAGTATACAAATTTTACCTGAGCTGGACACAGATGACACTTGAATGGGTTATCTCCACTATGAGTACTTAAGTGATTTTTTAGCGTGTTAGAATAACTAAATTTTTTATTGCAGATATGGCATTCATAATTTTTTTCACCATGAGTCCGCTGGTGAGTTACTAAGGTACTAAGATGAGAATAAGACTTGTTGCATTCAATACATACATATGGTTTTTCATCAGAGTGTGAGGCCATATGATATTTCAGACTATTGTACCATTGAAACTCTTTATTGCAAATTCTACAATGATATTTTTTGATTCCATCATGTTTACGCATGTGCTTATTAAGGTACCTTCGATTTTTGAAACTGAGCTCACAATAATTGCATTTGAAGGGTCTATCATTTGTATGCACATCACCATGCATTTTAAGTTTATAATGGCAAGTAAACCTTTTGTTACAAATTTGACACTCAAAAGGTTTCTCCCCAGTATGCGTCCGTATGTGTTCCTTGAATCTAGAAAACTGAGTAAACGTTTTACTACATAATGTGCACTCATAATATTTTTGTCCAGATTCTGTATACAATGCCCATATGGTACCAGGCTTTGGACTGTCATAGTGCACTTTCAAATGTGTTCTAATACCTGAAAATAATAATCATGATCGCAACAAATAAACTTTTATCCACCCAACATAAATAAAATAATTTATTATGCAGTACCTCTTTTAGTATTATAAATTTTCCCACATAAATCACATTCAAATTCCATTTGATCACAATTATCTCTCCGATGTCTGACCAAATGATCGGCCCTAGTAAATTTGTGTCCACACAACTCACACTGAAATGGCTTGTCTCCTGAGTGACTCATCATATGATATTGTAAATTCCTGGCTTGCTTAAATAACTTATCACAAATATTACATTGAAATTGAATAATATTGTGTTCCACCTCAAAATGATCTTTTAATTCTTTTGCAGATTCAAATTTGGCACTGCACATATCACAGATGTTCTCTACTTTACTTTCTAAGTATTTTTGATGACGTTTCAAATGGAGCATGGCTAACGATGGAAAGAGATAGTGTTTATCACATAGCGAACATTTGAACACTCGCTTTAATTTCTTTTGCTTGTTTATGTTAAGAGGCAGTGCTATACAATTATGTAATTGGTGTTCATTCTCAAAAGTTAGTTCACAGCGTAAACATTTAAAAATGTTACGGAACATAAAATTTTTGTCCAAAGATTCTTCTATGACATCTTTTGCTAATATCAGTTCTATATTCTCTTTGGCCAATATCTTTTCTTCATAAGACTTAGGTGACAAAGATCTATCACTGTCTCCGTCCATTATCCTAAGAACAGGAAGTTGCTAATTAGATTATCAATTTATTATTCGAGTTTTATGTAGACAAAATATATTATTTAAGATCTAAGTTTTATTAGCATAGTCAATGTGGATCTTTAAAGAAATATGAAAAATGGAACATGATTGCCAATGGTCAACTGCAGTAATAACTTATAATACCATACCATTATAAATAATTTGCTAAGCTAACATTTATAATATAGGTCTATATATTAAATAATTTTTTTAATTTTTTCCTGGAAAATATTTTATCTAAGTTTCAACAAAACTTATTTAAAATTAAAATTTTAGTTTATACTGTGAAATGATATTGGATACCAACAAATCATATAAATTATAAAGTTTTTTTTTTAATATTGTACTTATTTGAGTATTGATATTGGTATTTACACTTGGACAATTTATGAAATGTATTTATAAAATTTATTTAATTTAAAGAAATTTTTAATTTTAAATAAGGTGTAAATTTCTCCATTTCGGTACCTAGGTATTATCAGAAATTATACTTCTTAAATATCTATCTTCTATCAATCAATTGTAAGATAAATATTTATATTTTCGAAGGTGGGTAGGTAGTTAACATTCTTATACTTTACAAATATTACGATATTCAGACAATCTTAAATGTATTAATCTCTATATCATATTTTAGTTTATCTTTGCAAACAAATTAAGGTTTAATTGGTAAAATCAATTGTGAATGTTCTAAGATAGTAGGAAAATAATGTAATTTTTGAAAATGTATAAAATCAACTATACATAAACCAACCGAAATATGGGGTCATCAATAAGATTAAAGTGTATTGGCGTAAAATCGCTGTACGTGAACACTTACTTCGATGACGTGGACGGATTAGCGACAGCCGACATAAATAATTGACGAATTTGCAGAGACAACTAACTCTAAATTCTAATGGAATCCGCCTTAGGAAATGAAAAAAATAAAAACTTTGTGTTTTCAATGAAAAATCGTAAAAAAACAATATTTTGATAAACATTATTCATCGTCCGGCGATGGCAGTTCGTTTGTTATCAGTCGAATGGACGGAACCACGGAAGAAATCTCTGATAGCCTGATTCTGATAACGCTCAGTGCCCGTCGCGCGGAAAATAACTAATCAAAATTCGGTCGTAAATGTAGTCTTCAAGGTATAATAATTATTTGGCTTTAGTACATCAGCTACCTGGGCCATGACCCATCCGAATCCTTACTCGTGTTATCGTTTTCCAACACAGCGGAAGCAAACGTTTCAATTGAAGCCGTATCGATCCGATATTCTGATCTACAGAACTACTACGGACAATAGACATGGCAGTTGGCCGTTCACCCGTCGCCGACTTACGTAAACGTAAACAGTTTCGTTCGATGGCAAATAATTCGAGTCGTCTCTGCCGCACGCACTGTCAGAACGGTGGATAGGTGTAAATAAAAAAAAACAAACACAAATTACAGGTGAATATATTATTACAGGTAACGCGGGTACTGTGGTAGTGAGGTACCTCAGTACAGGTGAGGTGAAATATCATTGTCACACTGCCGCCGCCGCCGCCGCAGCAGCAGCAGCAGCAGCAGTAATTCCGCTTACAGTGCAATTATTGTTTTTTTTTTTTTTAGTTTCATAATAATAATAGTTTTTTAAATATTTAAAATTATTTTGTCATCGAAAAATGAACACATCAGTTTGCTCACAACTGTGGTGTCGACGGCACCCACCCACAACGTTCCCGTGTACATAGTATTATCTTATCCGTTAAGTGTGAGTTGGGTTCTGGTTTCTGTATACTGTTATCTTGAACCATCTAACTGTTCAAAAGTCCCTGGGGTTGCCAATTACACAGCCCTGTCAGTGATTTCTAAGTTGCTTGAAGTTCGTTATGTGTGTCTAATTTTTTTTTTTTAAATGTTCAATTGTGCAATGCAGTTTAGTGTCATACAACATATGGACACCTATGCTATAGTTATGTGATGAAGATTCTGTGAACACTTACACATCAAATACATATCACAACACACACTCATAGGACAGTCAAAGGTTGGTGATATTTAAATATTATCTTCACATTAGGTACTATTGATTAACCTAGTTATTATAATTTATGTACAGTGTAATCTAATTATTACACCCAGGACTTAATTATTTAATCCAATCAGTTTTGGACCAATCCAATTTTTCTATGTTATTATTAAGTCTGCAGCGTGACAATCTTAACTAATGTTTGAATTGAGCGTGTCTTACAGTATTGTATTAACGTGTTCACACATACATAAGATTATTTTAGCTTTTATCTTTTACCGTTTTTTAATTAAATAATTTTTAGACTTACAATTGTACTGATAATCTTTTGACCATTAAGACATCAATTTATGTAATAATGTAGTTAACATACTAAATAATTTTTTATTGTTTAATAAATCTATAATTGATAACAATGTTTAATCTCTTTTAACATGAATGTTATGCAGTTTATATTTAATTACCTTTATACCATCAAAACGTTCAATTTTATGAGTTGTCATTTTTAATTTACATTTAATTTGTAGTAATTTTTATGGGTGTGAGGACTAAGGAGTACAATGGTGATTACAATTCATCGGTTCTGGTAGGAGCATTTCAATTTAATTATTATTTATTAATGCTATTTTTTTATATGATAATATACATATTTAATAAATACCTATTTGTATGTAGCCTATAATACCCAAAAATTAATAATAAAACAAAAAATGTGTGCCTAATCCATGAAATACAGAAAAACTATTTTTACCTAGACATTTTTAAGTAGAAGAAGTAACATTTTTTTTTTTATGATTAAATACTTAGGTATTGACAACTTTTTTATACTGTAATATTTAAGTCATTATTAGTTATTATTAGCTTGATTCTTCTAAGAATATTTAATTTGTTGTGAAGTTTAAAAATCAGTGAACGATAATACTAAATTGTATTGACACTGAAGTAGATATACTAACAGACAACTGTAGGTCTGTAGGTACTAAAATATTTGATAAATGTTTTTATATTCCTGTGCATGTCATTTTTTTTATTATACGCTACTTAAACTAGTTAGTGACAAATAGTATTGCCCATTGTTTAAAACGTTAAATGATAACAACTAGCTTATAAATAAAGAATGTCAACATACAACCATCATTACCTATTGAAATAATATTTTTTAATAATAATTGTTCTCAACATTTTACAATTTATTTAAATTTGAAAACGCTTTGAATGACAAATGTAAGTATATTTAATTTAAGTCCATTAAAATGTGAAATGATCATATAATATAATATGAATGACATTATAACATTAATTCATGTTAAAAATAATTAATTTTCAAAAATATTAATTTATAATGTGTTTTAGTTTATGTAGGGACATTTTATTTATAAAACAAACATTAGAAAGTGTGTAGTTAGAAAAAATATTATTTTTAAGTTCCTAATTGAAATATGCAAACATATACTTTGCAGTTAACCTGACTTTCATCCTTTGTCTTGCGTTGTTAAGAAAATATAGGAAGCGGTTATTTAGTGTGTTTTATTTCTAACATTCAGATGAATCTAGTAATGCTATATGAACACTGAAACCTAAAATATTTCACTATGTTTACTTAGGAAAAACTTCTCAAAATGTTTAATTTTATCCCTTTAAATCCTAAAAAAAATGTATTAAAAAAGTAGAAGTATAAAAAATATCATATTTCAATTTGAAGTTAAGTTTTAGATGCAATTTAAATCCAAAAATCATAAATGCGGGAAAATCGATCTCAAGAAAACTTTACGACAAATTCAAAACTGTTTTTAGAGTTCTTATTGCTTCACTAGGTTAATTGTTACGAAATACAAAACATCCAAATTCCAATTTAAATAAAACATGATGTGTCTCATAAACATAGAAAAACACCGCTTTTAATCCTATTAAAAAAGGAAACCTGTGAAAAAAAACTTACTAATATTTTCTAGGAAACCACCAAAACAGATAATTTTGTTTTTTTGCCCCAATAGATTCTCACAAGGTTAACAGCTGTAGCATTATATTACATTGTATTATTTATATTTACGTTTCATTTTGGTAGGTAGTGTAGATCTTTTTGTTTATCTGTAATTTACATTCATTTCTACGTATTTACAGTTTTTTTTTTACTACTAAACTTGGTATTTTGCTAAGGGTGATCGATAATTCATTTTAAACCAATTGTACCGTAAATTACTATGGATTTTCATTGAACAATTATAACTATAAATGCTCAAATATGGTACACGTGTCATATAATAGTATTCCTTTGCATAAAAATAATTCTAAATCTACTTACAATAGACTGGTAAAAAATTGTATAAGAAAAATCTCATATTTCTATGTTGAAAAATATACCAACAATGTGGATGTACAATGATGTATAATTTTGATGAAATGTTTTTGACTATTTATTTATTGAGAATTACTGTATGTCATTATTATTATTATTATTGTATATTTCAGTATAATGTATTAATGCAAAATTAATAATATAAAGTAGGAGAGTCAACTTTTGATTGAAAGCTAACAAAAAAAGTAGGAGAGTCGGCAGTTTAACAATTTAACATTAATTTTTCACAACTCTTAAATATAATAGATTTTAGATTGTACCGACCTCATTATTTGATGTACTATCTTGATGCATAAGTTTTTTCTCATAATATTCTCGTATTAAAAACAAAAAGTAGAACAATTTGTGAATTATTCATAATGCATGAAGCACGGAATAGGATCTACTCAATATTAAGGAATGTTATAATGTACCACTGTCAACAAATAAGAATAACAATATTTACAATCAATATTATATCTTAGTGTCTTTTTAATATTTAAAAAGTTTATTTCGGGGAAAAAATACCGTGATTCCCTTACAACGCGGAACTGTGTAGGTACCAGGTACCTATTTCAAACAATATTCAATTAGTTTTTTTCACTTTGCATATTTAACAACGACAAAAGAAACTAAACCTACACAGACACACAGTACACGACTTGATGATAATATTCAACAACATAATAATATAAATTACGACGAAAAAAATGCAAGTCAATCTCAACGACCTTCGACGGCGTTAACCTGAAAATGAGGAAACTATGTAATACATATTTGACATGCATCTTTAGTTTTTTTAATACCATGACCAGTTCCTAAATAGACTATTATTATAGTACGCAATTAAACACGTTCGGTTAATATATTTATAAATTCGCAAACCGAGGAAGTGTAATATTACCGATGTTTTCATCTTCATTATGGAAACAGTAAACACATTATTTTAATAATTTTCTTTGGTATTGATAAGTGTAACGAGTTGTCTATTGTTCAATGAATCTGAGGGAGTTTTGTGTTATGGAATACATTTAGAGTTCCTTATTAATTTTGTCAAACTATCACTGATCTTATAATAAGAACTAAAAGATTTAACCTAAAATCGCAGTCTATACTCGTTGAAATTTGTTAATAATTGTGAAGTTAACTATAGATGTTTTGGTTTTATGGTAAATATTACATTTTATGACATTAAAACCCATTGGATTTGTATGTTCCGTAGGTTGTACATATAATTGTGTTATTACTTTATTAGTTTAGTTATTATTTTTTAATAATTGTTTTATTTTGACCATATGGTACTTTTTCTATTGCTTAATGCTAAATAAAAAATTACCATCGACATCTGGCTGTTGTCAAACGAATAATGAAAATGATGAGTACACTACAGAATAATATCGGGTTGTTCATAAAACTGCACATGATAATTATATTATATCAAGGTTTTACTAATTACCCACCAGCGTTCAAAATGTATGCACTCGTATTGAATTTTTAAATCAAATAATTCGACTAATTCGATTAGGTAAATAAACCTTATTAAAAATTACTTCACGTCGAGATATCAGTGTTGTAACTTGTGAATCGTACATTTATTTGGTTTTCTCGAATAATTTAAGCTTATAACAATATATTTATGTATATTGTATATACTTCAATACATTTTACGGGTTACAGAAACAATTTTGAAGAAAGTAAAATTAAATTAAAAAAGTAAAGTATAATACTAATTATTAAATTAAATCCAAGTAACTGCTTCCAATGTGCCTTTGCATATTTTAATGATAATGAAAACGTCTATGTCACACACATACGATTGTATATCATGTATACATAATTATTGTGTTTTTCAATGAATCCCAAATACATATTTACTCGAGGTAACACTCATTTTACATACATATTATATAGACACCGATATTTTGTGCGTTAATTATACATATAAAATAGCCCTATAATAAAACCACACGGTTTATATTCGTTAGACCGTATCTCAGTGAAGCAACTACCACCACCAATTGCTTCATATTGTGTGTGTTTTTTAGGCTAACGGTGGTTTAGCGTGTTAACCATGGCCATTGCGGGTAGAGAGAATAATAATGTTTATTATACAGAATAATTGTGCTACTAGGACGAGACTTTGAAACTGAAAAAGTTACACTGTGTACAAATATACAAACCTTCATCGCATTAAAACGAGTTTAAAAATGACGGGATTAATGGTTCATGACAATACAGAGACTTTTTAATATTGTTTTGACCCATCATAATGTGCTTGTCTCCCCGTATTAAAAATATAATCTTGACTGTTTTATTTAAGTGCTATACACCATCATATTTTGTTTTCCATGTCAAATATTCTTTTAGAAACCGTAATAAATAACGTGTCCACACTACCACTTGGTAACTAAAGCCAGACATACAGTATAATACTATAATATGATATACGAGTGCCATCTGGCCGGAATACTTAATCGTTTTATCTGAATTTTTTTCTCCTCGAATCACACATTTTGTTTTGACGAACCTATCTAAATCGCCCCACTTCCTTCCTCAAAAAAAAAAAAGTATACATTCATGTGTATGGATCAAGAAATATATCAATAGGTTCTCAATAGCATAATACAAATTGTCCTTGTTAAATGCGTTGAAAAAAGTATTATGAATAGTCACTATAGTTGCTGTTGTTGCCTCTGTAATGTATATTGTATAAGGTCGTCCGTTTATATATATGATATAATATATTATGTGCTTTGATAATATTCATATTTTCATTATACCACAAATAATAGTAGTTTTGCCTACTCTTTGTTTGTTAATAATTAAAACTACATATTATTCGGAAATACTATGTACGATTCGCCTATTCATGAAATTTTAACTTGGTTTTGTTGTTATGCTTAGTTGTCATCCAAAAATAGTTGAGTCGATTGTTATAGAACTATGTAATCTCATGTGCGGGGTGGCCTTATTTTCATTTTGATATTGGTATTTATATTATAAAGTTTTATCTAATAAAATAAATAATAATAAACAAATTCCATACAACACAATTTTATGACCCAGTGTCTCCGTCGCATACAATAACGCATTGTACAAATTATGCTAGTTGGATTTGACGTACTATATAGATATTTAATATTTCTGCATTATTCTATAATTTTGTATGCAGCTTATAAGTTATAATAATATTGCTTTTTTTGTAATGTAATGATATTGATATAATTAATGCTTTTATATCATTAATGAGTACCTAATAATCACTTTTTGCGGATATTTTATACGCGGATGTATTTTTTCAGGATAAATTCATTATATTTATCACTCACGAAAATATTGTGAACAAATACATTTTATACTTTTGGATTGTACTTAAAAATGTTATTGTTTTCTATCTTTAATCTATACTATGTAGTAAAATTTGAGTTTTTAGTATGATATTCTTTAGCAATAAAAAGATAGGAACTTATTTTTGCTTTTTGTTTTTAAGTCAAAATATAATTGTATCGTTTTATAAAAATTACAGCAAGATAATAATTAATAATGACGAATTTGTATTATTCAGTATAAGTAGGTCCTTTTCCAAAAAAAATACACTCCACATAATCATTTACATTTATATGATACAAAATATCAAAATTTAATTTTTAATTTTTTATAAATATAGTTGATAATACAAATCAAATCAATATATCATTAACAATTAATTGAATACAACAAATTATTCTACTGGATGACCAATTATTTTCATTATGCTGGTGATTAAACATCATATGATTATGTAAGTTCAAAATCTCTCATGCCTACCTAATAAATAATAATAAAGAATACAAAATACACAATTTGTAATATATTTTATACTTTTTGAAGTATGTATTTAGATTGTAGGTACCTACAGACTATAGAAAATATACATAAATTGCTTTTTAGATTTTTTATTTTATAAGTTCATGTTTCTAGCTAAAAAAATATTCATTTTTTTAAGAAAGTACGAAGTCCTTCCCTTATGTTTGTTTTTGCAATTTATTAGTTTATAAAAATTATAAATTTATAACCCTTAAAATCTTTTAATTTTTCATTGATTGATCCAACAAGTCAAAATAATTTTATTTCTTATTTTCCACATGTTAGAAAAAGGACAGTAAAATACAATATATTATACTAAATATTTAAAAAAAATAATATATATGGTACCTATATATAAATTTCATCTAATGTATATTTAATCAATGCCTTTAGGTAGGTACTACACTGAATTTTGACATCCTTATAAAATGAGAAATGTGAAGATGTATGTTTATTATAGGTATAGGTAGTGTTTTGGTAAATTAGTTTTAGTATACCTATTACTGACTAGACAACATAATAATAATAATTTTAATATTATTATGTTACTCTGAAGTCCACGTAAATCCTTATTCTATAAACAAAATTTCCCAATTATAAATGTTTAATCAATTTAATTGTTTAATTGTTTGCATAGTTAATTTTCCTTGTGAATTTTATGTAAATGTCAAATTTATAAATCCTGGCCTCAGTCCGTAAATATTCCAGTTTTTATCTGTATCTGTGACAGTTTTAATAAGTTAAAACTACCACGTCTCGAGTTTTTATGACTAAATGGGTCGCAGAAAAAAACAAAAGAAACGGAAACGCGACTAACAACCCTCTGCACGATACGCAACACTCGTTTCCTGATCGGAAACAGCAGTGGGGAACGTGCCGTATCTAAACGCACACGTCGTCTTGAGCGACGCAGCTGCAAAAGAGGGAGTATATTATATACTTAGGGCACTGCAGTTTCCTCTTGTTTTTTTGGCCTAAACTTCGCCGTATTCGTATAGGTATAATATAATAATATAAATATATGAATACATGATATATAAGTAACGACAAACGTGTGCGGCAACACACAATACAGCATGTTCCGCTTTATTGACGGGTATACTTCTATATATAGGTACCTACCTACATCTGTCCGCCGGGACACGTGCCTATCACCTTTCCGAAGAAAAAAGTACAACCCCCTCATCGGAGCCCTACCACACCTATCCGCATCCATGTATATATAAGGGTGTGGGAGTTCGTCCGGGTGTTCAGTGAGTGTCGATTTATCCTACGCGAACGAGTTCAGTTAATTTTACGCGTCTTACTGTATAGCTCAATAAATTATAATAAAATATTATAGGTACATACAATTGTGCATAATCTTGCGGGACGTAGGCGAACCGATCGTGAAGGTTGCTCACAAAAACATCATGACTATGGTACGATCGCGGGTATTGGAAAACAATATGTACATTTTGAATTCTCTTATATTATGATTTACACCCATTAATTACGTTTCGACGAAGTTATTATAATTTATTACTTATATTACTTATATAATAATTAATGATTTAATGTTATGTTATCACGATGACCATTCGTATGCATTGTTTCGAATTCCGATCGGTTTTTAATACATTTGTATAAATGTCAATATAATGGTATTTCATTGTTTGTTGTCTGTATGTGTGTTTGTAGGTTTTGGCTAGGATGATGGCGCCCAAAATACAAGAAGATGAAAATATCGTCAATAACAATAACAAAGGTGACTCTCCCGCGTTCAAACTCAACATAGAGGACACAGCCATACACGGCGGAAACACGGATTCGAATTCTACGAATAACAGGTGTGTTAAATTGTGTGAAATACTGAAATGTATGAAAACGACATTTTAATTTTAATTTTGTTCTTTGGTACAGCCAGTTTTCGAGTATGTCAGACGAAGAGAGTTACGAATGTTACGGTGAAGGTGACATGGACAATTCTTCGCCTGTCAACAACGTGATCACAAAGTTTGTTTAATCTTTATAACAAATATTTCACAATTTTAAATTATTTGCTTATAACATAGCGTTAATAATTATGATTTTTTTTTTCGTTTCAGCGTCGTCGAAAACCCAATCACCAACCCTTTGGGCCTAAAGAGGAATACGTGGCTCAGGACAAGTTTGAGAAGGACTACAAACGGGCACAGGTATAATAAATTAATGTGGCTTGTTTACGTCACGTGTACAATTTACATAATATTATATTATCCCATGTTAATCGCCTCTTTTAAAAATACATTTTAGCTCTGAAATACTGCCAAACCGTAAATGGGGATCGATGAGACATTCGTAAGTACTTAATATTGCTTTTAAACTTATTTTATAATATACGATATATACTCTATCGACCGTGTAGGCAGTTAATCACTTACGCACGCACTGAAACTTTTAATGATTAAAATCGGTAAAAACTTTAATTTTGACAGACTGAGACGTTTCGTGACTGTGTACTTAAATTTTGTGAGTTTTGAAAAAAAATCGTGCCAACAAATATCATTTTATTGTATTATATATTTTTGTGTTAGGTACAAACCTAATAATATGATTACTGCGGTATTTTTTCTTTTAACATTTTTCTTCGTATTTAAAATGGTTTATAAAACGAGACGCCATGCATTTCTATTCAATAATTTGTCTATTTAGAGATCATCAAATTGAATTAGTTTAATACTTATTAAAAACAATTTTGATCCCGGCTGAAAATAGGTACAAATTACTAATTACGTGAGAGAAAGGTGAGCTTGGTGTATTTATTTACATAGTAGTAACTAGTACGAGTACTGAGTAGGATGACCTCTACGTCGAAATTCCATCAGTGGGTCCTTATTCGGTACTGTATAGAGTATTTGTATAATCGTATGTGGGTTTGTCGTTTGACACAAAAGAACTATTGTCTAAATATATATTTAACTCTATGGTGTATTCGAAATCGTGGCACCTGAAATAGGTGATTACTTATTATAATATGATTTGTGCGGAGTTGGCTTCGCTTATATTATTTAATATTTTAATATTATTCCCGGTTGTACACGTATTATAGTCCGTGCGGGTTCTTTGATTTCTATCCTCGACACTCCTAATTCGATTATTATATTGTGTATCTTATACCTATTATATTAATAATTTTTGGAAAACCGTCAGTCATTTGTGTTTGATTGGTGGTTTTTGAAATTATCGGTTTCGACTATTATTTAGTCCCTAACTCACGAGAGTCGAGTATAAATTAGGTTTTAGCGGTTCAATGTTCAGTTTTGTCTTAAATACAAATAAGGATGGTTACATGTTTGTTTTACTCCTTTTTTGACGATAACATTGCAAACTAATATACACACTGGTAAAACGTTTTTGGCGCATAAGCATACTTCCGTATAATGTGCTATTAAATATGTAAAACGCTTTTCAAAAATATAACAAATATATTTTTTAGTTTTGAAATTAGTTCCATGCACCGTCCTCCTTTTTAAAACACGTGATCGAACAAACGTTTTTCGGTTAGTGTGCGTGTGTGTGTATACCGCTGTCGTCATAGTTACATTCCCATACCAGACACAAAAGATCCGAAACAATACTAGTGATTAATATTTACCATCTACGTGTATTACGTAATAATTTACTCTCTAGACCATATTATAGTTTTCCAGATACAATGATGTTATTACGCGCTTCTTCAACGTGTGCACATCGGCGCACGATTCGCGGGGGCGATGTTACATACTTTTTATACTCTTGTGATAAAATCGCGAGTTAATATATAGTATAATATGTACATCATGCACAAATTATACACATATAATTACCCCCCATTTACAGTTATCTTGCTCATATAGTCGTATACATAATGATAATACATTATATGATTTATAGAGATTTATATATAACTATAAGTATTAGGTACACCGTTCACTACCGGCCTTTACTATTACTACTATGCTACATAATAATATATTGTACCTACTATGTATATACAATCTTCGAAGCACTCAAGTAACTATCGTGTATTCAAACATATAGAATTATAGAGTTTGTATCTACTACCTGCTTGCATTGTATAGTCGACGAGATTTTTGTTGAAATTCGCTTGTTTCTCGTGCGAAGGAGGGTGATATTTTTTACTATTTATGTATATAAATATACACCCAACCTGGATCGGCTGCGTTTGTGGGCGTACTTGGCGAAAGTAAACGTAGTTTTGCGGGCTCGTCGATTGTTGACATTTTCGCAGGTAGGAAAACAATTCTTTACATGCAGCACAAACGTTTTGTCATGTTCCAAACGATTATTATATTAGGTAGCTATGTTGTAAAAAACGAAAATTGGAATTACGCAATACTATTTTTTTAATCTTTTCACGTGAACTGTTCATATAGTGAATAATAGGCAACCTATTATGATTGTATGTACACGGTGTATAGATATTCCGTTGTATGGTCGAAATTCGTGGAGGTACATAAAGCTGTTTGTTTTTTCCTCACAATTTTCTCGGCTAGATATGTTTTGCACTGTCGGAGTGGTTTACGCCAAATACCTACGTGTCCTTGAGTTCAACGAATCCGAGTCTGTTGTACACCGTGACTGGAATTCTCTCTCTATATTAGAATATAATATGATATATATATAAGGCAGGTAGGCTGGTATTTAATATATGGTATACCAGCTGTTTAATACAATTTGATTTTTTTCGCGGTTACGCGCATGTGTAGGCCGCCATCGTCCGGTTCGAGTGTGCTTAGTAAAATAATAATAATAATAACATTATCCGGCGAGCGTTATGACTTTATGAGTATGACCCAGTGGTGCATTGAAAAAAAATGAAAGGCGAAACGCGACGATAGGAAGGAATGTTGAGGGGCCGTTCTCTGTTCTTATCCACTGTATATAATATAACCCGCCTTGTGAGACCGGTAGTGGTAGCCGTAGTAACCAACTACGTGGTATAAGCGTAAAATATATTATTACCTATACGCACACCACACCACTGCGTGTTCGGCATACAATATATACACCGTTAACGTACACAACACCCCTTCTCGGCGAGCGCGTACACACACATACACGTGACTTGTGTTTATAATAATATATAGTACGATTTTATTGTGTGTGTGATTTCACCTACGTTATAGTGCGAGTGTGCACTGTGCGACGGCCTACGGGCTACGAGTTTGATCACTTTTCTCCGGCGAGCGGTCGTGTGTCGCCCGAGATAAAAGCGCGTCTTTATCGAGTGTGCGAGTAAATATTGTCTATGTGCCTATTATAATATAATATATTTATTATTTTCGTCAAAATGTTATGAACTCATGGCCAATGCTTTACTGGTGTAGTGTAGTGTATAATAGAATAGACGAGGCATGAAACAGGAATATAATCGGTCTTCGTGGAGAAGGTATGTAATGGCTATCGCCTATCATATGTATACTTACTTCGTTTTCCTTTGTTTCATAACGGTAATTATTATCATCTATATATTTTATACGTCTAACAAACCTGCAGTTTATTTTTGGTATTGATTTAAAAGTCTGAAAATAATGGTCGTCTGTCACATTAATATACTATTATTATAGGTTTTTAGTAGTCATTGTCGTCGTTCCATATGGCGAATTTTACTGTCGAATATTGACTACCGTGTTTTCCGCGTTCACATAAATTTATTCCGGTTCACAATTGCGAAAAATTGAGAAATCATCCCACGATGAGCGTCATCGTAGTCGTAATAGTTTAGTCATGGTCAAGAAATTTTGTGACAAATGTGCTAGAAATAGGACTATAGGAGTAAGATTATATATAAGATATAACTAAATAGGGTATATTATAATAGTATATAATAACGGTATCCTAAAGAAGCCTGCCTTGTGACAATAGAAACATCCTTAAAATCTTATACATGCTATTATTTTTTGGAATATAGATTTATAGCTCTATAATTTTTAATTCAAAATCAATATAATTATATTGCACTGATAGCTCATCCGTTTGTTCTAAATACAGATCATACGAGTACCTATGTAATGAATTGTTGGGTGTATAAGCCTGTACGTATTTGTATACTTACCTTACGGACAACGACCTCTTTTCGATGATTTTTTAAGAATGATTTCCCGAGTACTAGGAAAATGTAATTATCATCGCGTACGAGTGCAGTGAAAACCTCTGTTTTTCTTTTTGTTTAGTTTCACTGTCTATATTTCTGTTCAAGAGTGGAAGAAGCTAGTAAAAAAAAGAAATTATAAATTTATGTTTAACACATTGTCCTTGGAAGCATATATACATTTAGATTGCTATTGCGTATTGGTAGATAGGAGTTACACCATTTAAATGTTGGATCTGAAAGAATATATGTTTGTCATATTCTTTTAAAAACGATTATGTCGAATTAGTCTGCAACAATATTGAGAAATAATTGATAAAAAGATTACACTCAATTATGTTTATCACTAATTACTAATTAGTTAATCTCTTACTTATTGCTTATTAGATATTATTTTATAGTCTTGTTTTGATACACAATTATTACATTATCATTTATATTAAACGGAGTGATAATCATTTTAAAATATTAAATAATATATCTGCGTTGTTTTAGAATAATTAATTAATTCACTTAATCTTTGGGTATAGTCTTTCGAAAAGCTCACATAGTTTCGTAGAAAAATTGCAATTAAGGTGAAATAAAACTACATGAAAACATACATATGTACGTGTAGTTAATGGGAGCATATCCGCAACAATTGCCGATCATAATCTGAGTAAAACCGTTCGTATAGAAGGAATGCATTTCTTTTTTTTGTCTTAAAATTTGATAACGCTCGTTATGATGATAATTAATTGACCCGCAGTGCGTGTGTAGTGTTAAAAACGGTGCTTATAGTAAGTAAATGTATGTAGAAAGTAGCTTTCCATACCTGCAGAATAGCCATCGCCGTTGATGCTGCCACAGCTATTATTATTATCTTAATGAATAGATATTTCGGGGAAAAACGCGTTATGGTATTTTAAAATTGCATATTTAGCGGAGTTTACAGAGCACTTTTACTTTTAAATTTTTCTTCTTCTTATCATTATTGTTCTGTAATATTTGAGTATAATTATTAAATGATAACACGTTTGCGATTTGTTTTACACAGATCGAGCAAAAGGATCAGTTCAAACGCACTCGCCAGGTAAAAATAATATTTAATGGTGTTTATTATTGTTATTTTTTATTATTATTGTCATCGTCGTTTCTAGTTTTCTACACATTATTAGATAATAATACCATTGTTGATTTTGTGTTTCAGTGATCTATATCGGAGCTCAAGTTTCAATTCGTCCGGTCGCAGTTCCATTTGCGATACTCCAGACGATGTGTATTCCGATACGTCCATCGAAGAAGACGTTCACGACCTCAACAATAAGGTAAGATCATAATGTAGCTGCCATCGTGTAATCATTATTATTATACCCCACCGCCGCGACCAAGACGTATCATTATTTCTACATTCGTATTTTATACATGATAAGTCCCATCACGAGTCACGACCATTAAACAGCATTCCTATGCTCGCTGCTGCTGTGTAAATGATTTCCTTCGCCGTCCACAAGAAATGTGTGTGCTCAATTTTTGTTTTTATAGACACGCGTCGTAGAATATTTCCTACCTACAATGTTATTCACGTGTTCTGAGTATTCGATAGCTACATCAACGGTAATTGCCAATTCGAGTTTTTTTTAAATTCTACTAAAAATATAACCGATTTGCAAGGTGAATAAGTTTGACTACTGCGTGTTACGGGATCAAGCAATAGTAATAGCAATTCAGTTGAGAATCAATAAAACATTTAAATTCAATATTGCAATGATGTTGCTCAATTATTGGTTTGTATACCCGAGTCTGATTAAAGAAAAATGCTTATTAGTTTAAATATAAGTGTTAGTTATCTAAAATGTATTTTTGATTCAATCTCAAGTTGGATCTATTTGTATTTACTATGTTGTACCCAATACCCATTAGCATAGGCCCAGGTAGGAAATATTTTCGGAGGGGGTTTTTGTCTAAATCCTAAATAATATGCGAGTTAATAATATTCTCGAATAAATTCACAAAAAGCTCAAGATTGTTTTATTTAATTTCGGGGGGTGTTTGAACACCCAAAACCCCCCCTTACCTATGCCCATGCCCATTAGATATACCTATGTATTTATATGGGCACTTACGAGTAGGTTCCCTGGTAATCTATAGCCTATAAACTATCCAACAAATGTTGGACCCCTGTACTAATTGTTTTGCGGGCCCAATAAGATATCGATACGATCGATACGACTTATAACTCCGTATATCGGGAACCAATTTCTTATTTATAGGAATGAAAATTATTCTGCCCCCTTTTTTTTCATCGGTCTATTATTATTACTTATTTAAATTTAATATTTAGCTATAATTTAAGTGCTGTTATAAAGGTTTACCTAAAAGCAGTAAAAATAATTATTAGGTATAACGTGTATTATATATTTCTTAATTTAGAAAATGTGGGAATTGATTTTTTTAACAGGCCATAAATAATAATTAAACTACAAAATTAAAATAAAAGTTTAAATTTTTAAAACAAATAAAAAATATTTATTTTTATAATATGTATTGTGTAGGTTAGTTATATATTGGGAATACGATATTTTGGTGATCACGACTGTTGACTGGTTTTCAATAATTATTGATTTAACATTTCGTAGAATGATAATACATTTAATATTTCATCTTCTTTAATCTCACTTTTATCTTTGGAGTGGCTATGTATATCACGCGTTCTCGCCTATCGTTCATGTCGCCGTATGTTTGGTTGTTCAGCATCGTCCTCGCGACTAATCGTTGAGCTGTTATTGGTTGCAAATATCTCCTAAATGGATGTGTGTTGTCGTGTAGTGTGTACACGCATGTTATGCACCCACTAATAATTTTTGTAGTTGTAGCTTGTATATACTGTTGCAATAATATAAAGTGATTAGTGGTGCATTCGATGAGTGACAACAGTTTGCGATAGGATGTTTTCAAGTTGTGTATAAGTATAGAGCAACCACACGTGTAAATTGGGTAGGGGACCAACATGGTGGTGGCAGATGATAAAAGCCCATCGTCGTCATCATCGTTTAACGAACGAATAATTGTACATAATGTTATAGTAGAGTACTAGAGTAGTATACTACATACTATAAATATATATAACAATACAGAGTTAATATATTAGGTTTTTTTTAATAATATCGTTCCGTCTGCGCGCATGTCTCGATATTATTATCTGTCTGTGTATGTGAGTGTGTCGTCAGTGTGTTGTCGTACATAATGTATAATAGTAGTCGTCGGTGAGGTAACATTTTCGCGTACGCTCCCGTTTTTTTTCGCTATATTGTTGGGCAAATGTGTCGAAATATATATCAACGACAATAACACCGCTGCCTGCGTGTAGTACAAGCATACTTTTATCGTCTATTTACTACGGTCTTATTATAATTGTTATTATTATTCCGTCCATTGAAGCGCATATACGCCGCTTGGCTTGGGCAGCTACTTAAAATATGCGATGCAAGAAATCATAGTCGACTTTTAGGGAAAAAAATTTTTGTCGCCATGCCAAAATATTCATCGTTGATATTATTATTAGAGTGCACATCATATTCTCTCGACGCAGTGTGATCAAAGTTCAGTAAAAAAACACGTCATATCTCGACGAACGCTCCAATAGTTCACACACCACACACATACATACACACTCGCGTTCAATAATATAGTTAATTGATGCTGTCGTTATCAATATTCATTATTCAGATAAGCGAAATGGCTTCTATTCTAAAAATCGGCCAAAAGGCCGTCCGCAGTTGTTACACTCCGTAGTCTCATACTTACGTTCGCATAGTTACTTTCTTAAGAAGTTATGTTGTTTGTCATGTCGTCGTCGTCGTCGTCCAAGAAGAACAAGGCTGACATTTTAGAAAACTGCTGCTCTGATCTTGAGTTCGACATGTGGGACGGACAGTTCGAATTTGTGGGCAACGCCTATGACGCGGGCCCCACCGGAGTCGACGTGTTGAAATTGCCTAAAATTTCACGAAACTCGCATGTTTTTGGCGTGCAAAAAGTAATTTCATCGCATCGTTCGTTTATGACTATTTAAAAATTTTTTTTTCTATACCTACACTTATAATAATCACTCGCGTGCAATGTTTGTGTATATATTATGGGTATTTAATATAATCTATAATATATGTATATTGTCACACCTATGCGCCTTTGTTTTATCTATACAATATATTAAAAGTACTCGCGTGTTGTATTTTCAAAATAATTACTACAACAATTACACTAACCGGTGTCGTATAAATTATAATGTGTTTGTATGTGTATATGTAGGTACAAGTGTTGCAAAAACAGATGAATTCCCTGACCGACAATCAGCACCTGACGGACGAAAGGTACGCGCGTACCAAGGAGGAGAACGCCGCGCTCCAAGCCCGCGTCCACATGCTCGAAGAGCAACTCCGTGACACCGAACTCAGGTGCGAGGAGCGGCTTGCGTCCGAAGAACGCAGACACAGAGAGCTCGTCACCCGAGTTGATAGGGAAAAACAATTGCATATCGATAATTGTGCCATAAGGTAAATACAATAAATGATATGTCATTAGCTATAGGTACTTATATGGAGTTAAATATTATATTTATGTTATACTATGATATATTGGAGTCATCGAATTTACATATTTTCCTTGTCGTGTCGTAGTATCATTAGTATCCACCCAGCGTTTCAAAAAGTAGTATTGTGTTAGTTATGTAACTAAAGTCTAAAGATATTATTTAATGTCACATTTCATAAAATCAATTAATAGTAATGATTTACCATAATAGGTAATATATTGTCATATTATAAAAATCACAATTCCTATAAAAGTTATTAGTTATTTTTGATTGATGTATAACAGTAACTAATTCAGTTCAAATTATATTCACACATACTATATTAAATATATTATGTAATCTGTATAGTGTATAATTATTGTACATGATATAATTTAATCTTAATAACTGCAAGTATGATACTTTTAAAATAATTATATTGTAAATTGTAACAGTATGAACGAATAAAAATGAATTGATGACCCTTTGCAGTAGTAAGCAAACACCGTTGTATAAAAAGACGTGACATTAAATTTTCATTTATAAGCGTTGTAATTTAATATCAATGATATTTCTTTTTTTAATGATAGGAAAGAACGGTTTGTTTCGTTAACATAATATAATAAGCAAATGGTAAAGGGAGTGTAAACGAAACATTTTTAAACCTTTATTTTTTTTTTTTAAATTGTAATTTACGCTGTGTAAGTAACATGCTATTTTTCGTATAAAATTTAGTTATTAATCTTATATTATAAAATATTATTTAATGGTAGGCGTGGATATTTTTTTTATACTTTTTTTCAGTATTATACGCACAAGACTTAATAGTTATAAATTTCCATTATTTTTTATTTATATTTGTAGACTTCAAAGTATTGAGTCGGCTAACGAGAATTTACGATTGGAGGCAGAAAAGTGCAAGTCTGCGTTAGAGGCGATGCGAACCGAAAAGATTTCGTTGGAACAACGTGTGAGTGATCTCAACGTGGGTGCTCAGTCGTTCAAAGATGAAATACGTCTGCTGGAGGCTGAACTTAGGAAGTTGAAACAGAGAGAAAGGGACAACGAAGAGGTCAGTATATAAAAAATTATACTGCCACCTCTGCTTATAATAATTAAAACAACAATTACAACGACACTTTGTATTGATTTCCCTTAATGCACATTGTACGTTGCCCGACTGTGCTGCTTATATTACACGTATGCCTTATATATATTTATAGATCATCGATGGTCTGACCAAAGAGTTGGAAATATCTCGACTTGAAAAAGAAGCCATGATTGCCAAACTAAATTCGCCTTCACCGTACGTTACTGAGCTTACAGCCCAGCTGGAGTCGCTAAAACATCAGAATCGATGTAAGTGTAATCTAAAAAGTAGTGGTTTTCAATTGATGTGCCGGGAGCTTTTGAATTTTTTTTAATAAATATAAATTACTTAATATTATTATATGATCAATTACCTACAATTCTATTTATCTACTTTGTTCTAAAAACTTTAATGAAAGAAAGAAAAAGAGGTTTACGTTGAAGAAAAAATTGTTTATTGTTGAGACATGTGCTATTCAATTTTGTGGAGTTGGTCATGTTTGAAAAATGTGGAAAACCACTCCTGTAAATATTATATTATGTAGTATCCTAGTCATGGTGATTTTCTAATCGTACCCTAACCTAACAAATACCTTATAACAGTTAGAGTGAGTGTTAATTGTATCTATTTTTGTTTTTTTTTTCGGCAGCACTGAAAGACTCCTACGACGAACTACAAGCTTCCTCCATAGCCAAAGGCATCGAGAGAGGTAGGCTGTTGTTGACAGAGTCACCCAGCCTCGCATCCGAACTCGACGGATTGACTCACGATGACGTAAGTGCGGTGTTATATACGACTAATGGTTACTCATATTTGGAATAATTTTTTTTAACGTGTCGTTCGTCTAAATATCTAATAATCTCGCGAACCCGTGCTTACAAATAATATTTTTTAAACCGTCAGAAAAGACATAAACAATACCGGAATAACACATCTAACCCGAATTATGTCAATAAAATTTGTCATATGTAAGTAGAAATAGTACACATAATAGAGCAATAATATGAGCAAATAATATCACACGCGTACAAAATGCAAATGATAATATAATATATGATACACCATTACACTTTATAAATAATTTGTAGAATGTTGATGTATAACAACACACTTGAAGTACTTATATATAATTGTTTTTTTTTGCTCCTTTTCACAGCACAGTCCTTCGTCTTTGCAAATAAACAAGGTAATTTCAGTTTGGTTACTAAAATATGTTTTTCTTTTAAATCAAATTAACAGTGTTTGGCTTTTTTTCTTAATTTTTTTTTCTAACCGCACCCGGTAATTATACCTCAACATTTCATTTATGAAATCGAAAATGGATTCGGCTAATATTGATTGATAGATATCATGATCTTGTACGTATTCCGAGAGTTTAACAATAGCAGTTGAAAACGATTCAATCGAGTCGCGGTCGTTAACTCTCAATGTCATTGGTGTCGTCGTCGCGTCGTCGAGTAGAGCCGTAGCTATGTGGGAACACAAACAATAATAATATTGTCATGGTGCCTTCCTACATTTATTTTGCCGTGTCGTCGAGTAGCCTGAATGATCACAGTATTAATTGTATTGTGTTGACTTAAATTTATTGGAATGTCAATCGACGTATACACTCAAAAGCGATAAGAATTAGCAAAAAAATATAATTATTTAACCCTTTTGCATGGAACTAATAACACACTTGACATTTTATTACAATTTGTGTGTGCTTTGTTGCATGCATACTAAAATTGACAAATAACAATTTATGATTTTTTGATTAGGTACCTATTATTTTATTTTGTTTGACAATAAAAGTAATAAATTGTTATTTTTGCTGTTTTCACTCTTTAGTGGGTGTTTAATGTTTTTATTGGTTGTGAATTTTTATATAATTTAATTGTTCCGTTACAAATCAATATAATATATATTATATATTGTTTTATTTGTGAAAAGATTCAATTATTTTTATATATTAATGTATAAAAACAAAAAACAATTTTCACTCGTGTTTAATATATTTTAACCTGGTATATATAATACTACATTTACCACAATGTAGTCCCTATGTCCCGTCATTTCTTATTAGTTTATTACTATCAGAATGTTAATTGATAACTTCCATACAAATTCATAAATATCAAAAATAATTAATAATTATTGAGCAAGTAAAATGCATTATTCATTAGTATATCTATACTATAAAACCTTATAAAATACATTTTAATCATAATGGGTAATAAATCGAAAACAATTTTATTACTGTACAACTTTATTTTAATTTAATTTTAAACTTTTTGTTGTAGACTAATATTTTATTTTATTGTTTATTCAAACGTTTTCTTAATTTATGTCACCTGAAGATGCTTAATTCATTTAAATATTAAATGGTAACAATAGTAACTATCTTGGCTGCACGATGTTCATTTTTATTTTCTTATTTACATAATGTAATAATAAATATAGGTTATATTGTTGATGTTTTAATCGCTTTCAGATGAAAACTGCCTTGAAAGATCAACAGGAGGTGAACGATCAGTTGCGGGCTTACATCGATAATATTCTGTTAAACATTGTCGAAAACCATCCCGAACTGTTGGAAGTCAAACAAAATTTATGAAATATTGTTATAATTTGATTATAATAACAGATATTCACACATACACACAATGTTCCTAATACTATTGATTGGTGAAGTTGGAGACCAGCGTCTTTCAATAGACATGTTTATCTCAATTATTGTTGTTGTTGTCACTACATATTTCCAACAAATAATATCAATTATATGTGTGTTATATTATATATAATTTGTTGTGTATATAAACAGTTAATTTTTTTTAAAAAGCAAAATAAAAATGATAAAAATATAACTATGATTATCGTATATGTTTAAGAAATATTGGATATCATTTTTAAAAAAATTATATTTAATTGTATCCGTCCAATTATATATTATTACAATTTATTATTTATATTTACATACAATTATGTTGTTTAATTTTTCGCTTGTATTGTAATCATTTAAAATTTTTGAAAGATAAAGTATATATCATTAGATAGTCCGCCGATATGTTATAATATAATTATTGTTACTTTATATAATATATTGGAGTGCTAATTAATTTTTATAACTGCTATCTGTTCCAAAGAGACTGTGATGTGGCAACAATATTTAGCCAGTTATTTTTTTATAATACTTGAGTCTTGTGCCAGTTCACAACATAAAATATAACAGTATTTTTTTAGCAAATAAAAAACTTTGTTTTATTTATCCTATACAATCCAAATTAATGTATCATTTTATCATACATTCTCATGATATTAGTTCACTTGATGTGTATTCTTTAGTGCAATAATTAAACTAATTGTGGTTTTACATATCGTTATAACTTATAATTAACTGCTGTGCATATTTTTTTTTTCTACTTTTGGAAACTATTTTATACTTTTTTATATCCGACAACTCTAAGAACTGTAGCATTGCATACTTCAGTGTAAATATTTTCCTCTTATAAATACTATACATAGTCTTTTCTTTATTATGTATTTAAAATGATCAAAGTGCTTATAAAAAATAATATCATTAAACCAATCTTATGTGAAGTAAGATAGTATATCAGTATAGTTAAGCACAAAAAACATAGTAAAGTAAACTATTGAATTTAACTTGAATTGTTTCCAAAAATTTAGCATTGAAAGTACTTCAAACTTCTATTTAACAATATTTTTTTGTTTAAAATCATAAAAACTGATTGTCAAGAAATCAGCTAAATTAGTTTAAATAGATTAAATGCATCTTAATGTAGGTATATATTGATACCAACAGTATTCAACATCTGTAAGTTTAAACAGCAATCTAAAAAACATTTGAATAGTGAGAACTCAAAATAGTAATTAAGAATGAATGAGTTAATTGATAGAATGTTCTTATTTTTAACAAGTTGTATAAGTTGTATTTATTTATGGTTTTATACTTGACAGCTTGTCCATAAGTTAAATAATATAAAATACCGTGTTATAATTAGTGCTCAGATTTCAATGCATTAGTATTTTTTTTTTTTTGGATTGTTTGACACTGAATTTCAAGTTTCAAATGTGTTACATGTATATGTTATTTCAACAAATTGATAGGAATACAATTGCTTTTGATATAAGTATAAAAATGTGTAGTTTCTCATTCCTGCAATATTACATTTTTACCTAAAATTGTTTTAAAATAACACACGAGTCTGATTTATCTTTATGACCGGATTGTCACATGACTACTGGTGGATTATACACAGATGTCAATTTTATTAATCAAATCATAATAGGTCAAACCATTTTTTAAATAATTATTCTATTGTATCATCAAACATGGAGAAAATATAATTATTATAAGCACATTTGTTGGAGTAGTAATAATAAAATATGTTGGTGTTTTTTTTTTCTAAGCATGCTTATTTATTTAAATAGTAACAATTTTATGTACATGAGATCAGTTAATACTTTTATTTATAAAACACTCAAATCGACATTAGTATAACTCCAATCATGACAGAAAGTGTGCCGCACGCCCACAGAATTGAACAGCTCTCAGCAAACAATAATACACCAGTTAGAGCCTGAAATATATACAATGTTATAAATTAAGGGCATCAAATCTAAATTTTAATTTGAATAGTTTTTAATAGCTAACATAGAAATAAGTAGGTTATTAAGGTAAATAACAAACATTTTTAACCGACTCATTATTTATTATTAATTTATTAAATACTGGATTCGAGTGATAAAAAAACAATAATATTATAGAAAAGGGCATTTACAATAATGAGAAAAAAGTATTAAATTAAAACATGGTTTGAATTGTTTATGTTTCAAAAGTCGACAAAAGATAATATTATATGTAAAGTATACACTAAAGAGCATCTTATAGTGGATAATTATACCCGAGGACTCTAAATATGACACCTAACTTTTTCACATAAGTTTTCACTTATCTAAAGAATTTGCTTCAAGAGAAATATATTATTAATTTTATTTGACTTGAACAATCTATAAAATTAAATTCACAACAACTTTATGAGTAAATAATATTGTAGAGACTATAGACAAGGAGTTACGATGTTAGGTACTTAACAAGTTGACTTCCCTACCAATGTCACTGATCTTATAAACACCTTGAGTATCATAATGTACTCAGTAGTTCTAAAAGCCTATCATAATACTCAGATTTTTATAAGAGTTTCTGGCATGGAAAATTCCCTAGATATAAATGAATAAATAAAATACCCTCGACAATTTTTGAGTATTATAATACTCAAGAAGAAGTTGGCAAGTATAAGAAAACAATTATGAAGGGCAATAGGTAATTAAAAGTTTGACGTGTATCACATAATATAATACACACTACACAGTAAGTAGATAACTTGTTAAGGAGACATCTGTTAGCAGCACTTGACTTAGTTTATTTTTTTTGCCCGTAAATATCTATTATTGTTATACATTTTTATGTTTTTGCTTTAAGAAATGACAAAAGATTTTTTTTAATAGTTACTCTAACAAATCATATATTTATGTTAATGGTAACCTAGATGGTAACAATGGTAAGAACAAATCATTTTTATTTCAAATGGAATAATTAAAACAATTTAGTTATTAATTACAAGTTTTTATAATTTCAAAAACATAAAATAGTTTTGAAAAGTTATAATATGTAGGTCAAACATTTAGTTTGGCCTATCAAAATAAAAACCGAAAAATAAATTGATGAAAACTTTGAATGGCTATTGCATAAGTTTAATAGAAGTATTAGGACGTTAAATACAAATGGGGAAGCCATGAAACAGTGCAAGTAGCTAGTTCCTTGTTACTCACGGTAAAAATGTAATTGGACGCTATGCTGATGCCAGTGGATACCAACGTGGAACCGAATCTCAGGGATCTGGTATACATTAGCCAAACACCGACGTTGGCTAGCACGACCATTGCCAACATGACAAATCTGGCCAAATTCGCATACAGAGCCTATGAGATGAAAACAAAAATTAACAGATCAGGACCTGCACTTTCAATGTCGTTACTATTGTCATTGATTCTTTAGGTGTAGATTTGTTGTGTGTTTTACTTTTGGATCATAAAATTATAGATGTTTAATATAATTATTGAATAATATGATCTGTAAGATTTAATATTATCAATTTTACCTGATTGTTCAAGCCGAAGAACTCGTTGACACTCATTCCAATCTTGCCGAACAAGCCGGCTGATGACCCACAGACTCCCGCGGACGCGGCGCACAGGGCATTCTTAAGCCGACGGTTCATCGAACAAATTGGTGGTGGAGATCAAAAATCTATAAAGAATTGTTTTTGTTTATTGATCTTAGAGGAGTGAACATAGCTCCGAGTCGTGGCCAGTAGGAACTCAGCTTCTATTCTCTATACATTCAACATCATGCGTAAATTATTAATTAGTAAAATAGTAAAATATGAGCAACTCTACAAGTTGTAACTTTACAAGTGTATGTACCTATCAAATTTAATATTTCAGCCGTGATAAGTACCTCTCTACCACTGATAATAAATTAATTAGATATGAGCAAAATTGTAACCATAAACCAAGGTGTAATGATATCAGTACACCCAAGATAGAAAAGTAATAATAAGTTATTTCTATCATGAGTACGCCAATCTCAATCTCAATACCATTTTCAAGTGTAGTTTTCAAGGCGCGTTCACGACTCGGCAATTATTGCCGAATTCCGTTGACGGTATACCACATGGCACATTACCATTTACCACCTACCTATACACGGTGTAACAGAAATAACTGACTAATGCAATAACTTTTGCTATAATCAATATTTTGAATTTTTTTTTTATACATAATTTACAGTCACTTGCGCTACATGTTTAATATAAAAAAATTATTTTTATTTTTTAATACTGAATATAAAAAATTTAAAATTTAATTAAATTGTTTTGGATAAGTTAAAAATAGCCAATTTGTAAATCTGATTATAAGAACAATTTTGATGGTAAAACATTTATCTAAGTCGAGTAGCTTATTTTTTAAAATATTTTTAAATATCAATTTTTTTTTGATCAAATTCATTTGGAACGTAAAAACTTTTTTCAAAATATAGGAAATTTGCTGACATGAGTATATTTCTTATATTATTTATTATTCATATAATGTTAAAAAAAATTCGTCCTGCGTTAAAGTAGCATCATTTTTTTTTTTTTGTTAGGTACTCAAATCTATCTGTTTACACCTTGTATAGTACTCAGTACTAGGTACTTACCACTTACCCACTCAATATCCAGGTAACAGCTAAGTTAGTTGAACTAACGTCTAACAGAATATTCAATGTTCAATGTTGCCATGTTGGTGACGCGCACTGGCGTATATAATAGTTACCTATTATATAACTAGTTACCATTAAGAGACCTGATAAAAATGAAAAATATACAACGCTCAAGAGATGGCAAACTTCAAAAATTGACGAAATGTAGATTCGTTCGTGGAGCTAAATTAATTTAACTAATTAACCGGTAGATACCTCCTACCTAGTTGTTTTTTCTGCTAGTAGAAATGTGATGTGTAAATGGGAACTTATATTTTATAAATATAGTTGTGTTACTGTGTAACTGAATATTATCCTGGGACCGCTAGAATCCTATTAGGTATTTAGGTGCCCTCCAAAAATGATTAAATTAAAATTTTTTTGTCAATTCATTAAATAATTCTTAGTTAGGAAAGTACCCAATGAACAATATGTTTTTTATTTCAAAATAATAGTCATGTCACTCGTGTATTAGAAAAATTATTTATTTGTAAGTAGGTACCAATATAGCAGGGTTCATTTTAACGTTGTCTGTCGTGTCATGTGGCTTTTATCGTAATATGATTGGCCGTGATAATCATTATACAGGTATAAATTAATATCAATCACTAGCCATGATGATCTACCACACAATTTACAGAGATTGGCTTTGGCCGAGCACACATTTTGGACACAACACGATACGGCACGAAAGACGCAATAGCTCTGAATCCGGCTTTAGGTAATCCCTGAGTATTAGTGTATTACCATTGATTATAAAAATTTAATTTATAATCTGCAATGGTATTAGTGTATTAACTATCTATATACAAACATACCAAGGTATTTACTAACTTACATTTTGCTATTTTTATTATTTTTTTTAAAATCCTCCCTCCCTCAGGGTATGAGTGAATAAAACACTTCAGTTGGTTATAATATTAACTATTATTATTGTCCCGAAATCGTCAAACAAATAAAAGAAATGTTATCTACCACATCCAAATAAGAAAATGGCTATTTTTATATGCATCTATATAGGGATTTTAATATGTCGTCATTATTCTGTAATATGGGGTTGAATATAATATAAATGCGGTGTAGCACACGTGTCACGTGGTGTCGTATAAGTATGTAAATAAACGTTGAGTGACTTACAAGTATTCCCAGGCGTGTAGGTATACTATAGTGATGTATTAATATAAATATTTTTTTTGGTTGACTATTCCGAATAGCAAAAAAAAATAATGCTAAAATCGTTTTAAACGCCCAGTTAGGTACCTCTTGTGCTACCCTCTTATGTTTCCATTATTTTAAAAACAGATTTAAAAGTCGTCAACTTTCAGTTTTACGAGTTGTTCGCCCAGAAACATCAAATACGTGGTAGGCTGTTATAAGCTGTTATAAGTTTTGGTCCAGAATAAACCGTTTTGGTGGCATAAAATAAATGCATAATGCTAATTTCGGGGTCGACCTGCTGCAGCCATTATGACGTGAATAATTTTCTTTCTCATATACGCTACCAATAACATAATATCTGCGATGAAACAGGTCTTGTGGATATAATGGTATGTTTATGATTTATGACTTATGAGTTTATGATACACAACTAAACTGTTAGAAATTTGTTCTGACTTCCAGTTTTACTTCTGTCGGATGTCCGTTACATGGTTTGTCAGCATTGTTGGCATTTATCGAGTAATTGTTAACCGTTATGGTGTTAAAACATGGTAAATTCGTGTGTATGTGCCAATTTCAACTGCTAGACGTACCTACCATTTACGAGTATTGTTTTGGCTTTAAAATTAACGTAATCATATTTTATACCCAAAGTATATACTATTATCAACATTCAACAGTCATTAACAGTCAATGTGTTGGCAAATAAGACTCCATGATTATCAAATGATCAACGTTTTTAAAGGGTTATATAAATCTATTGGTAATAGGTATAAACAATTTAAAATTCATAAATTCACTGTATCCGTCAATACTGAATACTCATTAGTATATAATATGATCAACATAAAATATAACAGTTAAATTACCAAATTAACAAAATAAAATATAAATATGTTTCATAATCAATAATCATTAAGTTAAACAAAATTATCATATAAAATTATTGCAATTATCAAGTATGATAGGTAGGTACAATATTTTACTGAGTACCTATTTATATTGTTCAGAGCCCTGTTTTATTTATTTCCTTAAGCATTGTTACTGTTTATTAATTAATATCCATCTCATATAAGGTACCTACGTCCTACACGTTGTGTGTAGTGTCGAAATTGTCTTATCACATTAATTTTATTATTTCATTGTTCAAATAGTATTATAATTATAATATATTCATATTTAATATATATTATATAATTAGTTTTATCCTGTGTGCTCAGTTGTTCCTGTGTGATATATAATACTATACATCTTTATTACGCCGGCACCTTGGATAACATTTTATCAATATACCCCATGGTAGTATGGTAGGTACTCAAACTTCATCATCCGTAGATGTTTATTTTCATGTTGTAAAAATTTCAAAACGACAGGACATAAAAAAAGGTAGGTACCTACCAACCTACCTACCTGTATACTAAAATATATTATGTTTAGTGAAGCAAGGTAAACTTTTTTCAAACACAAAAACAAAAATGAAGTTTTTGACAGGCGTCTCTGTAGTGTCAAACGAAATGAAAAAGCTATATTCGACTATAGATAAAAAAAAAACACTGACGCACGCCGAGTTATCGGAGGTTATAATATATTGCAAGCAATATTTGTAGTTATATATGAGAGTGAGAAAATGGGGGAAAAACAAATGAACTCGGAGGGTTCTGCGAGCTAGAGTTCTTATGGAAAGCATGGGCTATCGTATGTTCATTGTTCAGTAAAAACAATTGCTCATTCTAATTTTCAAACCTTACGTCTGTTTAATCGACCATAAAATATTTAAAAATATTATTATGCTTTGGTCGTTTCACGATCGTGGGAAATTTGAATATTTTTTTCAGCATGAAAATTAGGGTGAGGTTATAAGAAATATTAAGCGAACTACTGCAATAGTATAGAATCGTGTAATCGTGAAAAATAAAAGGGTTTTTGCAGAATAGATTGTTGACATTTGCATGTGACTGCGTAAAAAAGACGTTTAAGTTTTACTATATTTGATTTATAATACTCCCACGAATTATAATTTATGACTACAACCCAAAAATACAGCCAATGGCCGAGTATATTAGAAATTGCCTATAAATGTTCCTTATTGAATTTAAAGGTCACAAGACCTCTAAAAACATGAATTTATAAATATGAAAATACAAGTAACTGTAGTAAGGCCGTTGTTTTGCAGGTTGATTAAAAAAAAAAACATGATACTTTATTCATATTTTACGATTAACTCGAGCATATAATGTTGTGTGAAAGTGTATGTGCTTCAAAAAGCAACCTCTTAGTATTTTCTATCTCCATTCTCCGACGAGCGCATCATCGCTGAAAGAATTTTTTACTCTTATGATTGTGGTGAAAACATAACGATGTTGTCTCATTAGGTATTAGAAGAATAATAAATGCAAAAATGCTTAAAAGTAGTTCCAAAAATGCTGGAATCAAAAAATGTAAACAAGTATTACATTACATTGTTTTTTTTTTAGACATTTCAAGTTTAAATTAGGACGAAATTAGGTATTTAAACTCTGAATATTGATTTTAGTTATATTTTTGTAATTTTAAAATATCATTCAATTAACAATACTTTGTATTTCATGTTACCTAATTATATATATATATTATATGTACGGCATGTATAAATATATTATTATATACTTGTACGTTCAAAACCAATCACATATATATATTTGAATAAATAAAATATCATATGCTTTGTATATCTTCCGTTCTAAAAAATTAGTATGCCAATTTCCCGAGTGCAAATAACGAACAATTAAAAAAACATGAAAAATTAATTCGTGATCATCGACATTTGAAATAATATGCGTATTTAGGTATTAGGCAGGTTGGTTTATACATAGTATCTACTTGTGAACAGTTATTCACAGTTATTCCAAGTGGCCGGCACGATATTGAATTATTTAAAATAAAACATATTTTATTTACAACTTTATCAATATAGATGATAGAAAACATTTACAATGTGTTTTCAATGAGTTATATACGGTTACAAGATATTATCATAATATAACATATTTTATAGTATAATTTATAGCTTATATAATAGGTATAATGGTATTATATGTATAAATATTTAGTTAAAAATAATAATTTATACTTAAAATAATATACATTTTTAATAATATAGTAATTATATAGGTACATTTGACTAGAAAATGACATTTTTATAAAGGTACGTAGTTTTTCAATTTTTGGTTGGTACGTGAATAAATAAGAGTCAAAGTTTAATCATCTATTTCGATTTTATAATAATTTTATAATTTTATACATAAAGAACAAAACTCGTTTTGAAAAACGTAAACAAAACACAATAATATTATAATAAGTTAACTTTCTTAAACTTATAAACATATAAACGTCGTTTGCAACAGTGTGGGACGTGGGTGGTTAATTCTTTCATTCGGAGGAAAATTTCAAACAGAAGTGTTTGGTATAGAGCGGAGTAACGGACAGAACACAATTAATAGTATAACAGGCCATATTTTGCCGTTAGTATAATATAGTTGTTACTCGTTGGGTTGCTGGGAAAAGTATTATTAGTTTATTTCAGCTGGACCAACGTTTCCCAATCATCTGCTCAACGTGCAACAAGTATAATAATAATATTATGATTTATGACTTTCAACTGAGTTATAAGTGATATTCGTTTATAAAAACTTTTAAACAAATCGTTGAATTGCAGCAACGATGTTTGGGAACTATGTTAGTGTAAATTATTTAATGTATTCCAATGATATAGATTCCAAAAACTGATATGCGCATATTCAGATATAAACCCTATGTCAACAGGTGTGCACGTTTCGGGTGTACCCAACAGTGTGTTACCTCGCGTATGTGCGTGTTTTGAGAGATTGGGTACAGAGAGAGATAGAGCGAGAGAGAGCGAGTAAAAAGATACTAGGAAATCGTTCGTCATGGGAGCCGTTTTTATACTATCGTAAATAGTACATATATTATCATATGGAGGGTACAGATGCATATGTCGAGACGACGTCACGGTTTTATAAATAATAAAAATAGCATTAATAATCTTATATATTATAATGTTATTGTATTTACTTTATAATATGCATGTACGGTAGCGATCGATCGAGTGATTCTGTTGGATACGTATCCTTCAACGCACTATAAGGGGTGATAATCATTACCCGCACACCCCCTAAGAAAAACTTCTGTGTCCCGGAAAGTTCGAGAGTGAACGTGTCTGATTTTTTATACAAATCGGCGAAAAAAGACTATTTGGTTTCGTTTAAAAATTCTAAAGTGAAAGAAATTATTTCGTGCTCATCGTGCATAATAATATGCTGCCTTCGTGGTCGGGTTTTTATCGTGACTCGGGGATAATGTTTTGGACATATGTTTTGTAACTTTGGTTTTTTAAACGCGTAACGAAAAAGGGCGACACGTATGGGTGGAGGATGAGGGTTGTAGGTGGCCATTACAAGGCGTACGGCTGGGTGCCGGGCCGAGGTGGCTGTTTGAGTAGGCCCACGTAGCGGGCGGCGTGCCGGCATTTGGACACCACCTCCTCCTGGACCAGCGAGAACGACATGGCGATCAGGACCAGGCCGAACAGCAAGTAACCGCAGCACGCGACCAACTGCAGCTGTCCGTTTTGCGTGTCGGTGCCCTGGAACGATTTGCCCGGCACCAGGTCGCCGAACCCAATCGTGGACAGCGTGACGAAGCAGAAGTACGCGCCGTCGATGAACGTCCAGCCCTCCCATGCGGCGAAGACGGCCGCGCCCAGACAAATGTAACCGGCCAACACGAGCAGCACCAGGGCCACCGGTACGCCGGGTGGTGCGCCGTTGCGCCTCTTGTTCGGCCGCTTGTTGTTGGTCGCGGCCACTGCGGCCGCTGCAGCGGCCGCCGCCGCAGCAGCAACCTCGCGGTGATACTGTTCCGAAGCGGTGGCGGCGGTCGTGATGTTCTGTCGCCTGTCCTTGTCCGCACCACCACGCCGCCGTTGCTGTTGACGGTTACTGCTTAGGAGCGGCACTCGGCTGGGCGTGCCGTGCGCCCCGCCGTACATTTGGCTGCGAAACACAAAACAATATTATAATTAAAATGTATGAGGAAACTTGTATTCGATATGCAAGTTTTTCGATGGAACGACAGTTTTTTTTATTGATAAAAATTTTTTTAAAAAATAATCAAAAATTTGATTTTGAATACCAATATAATAAAACAATTTTTTAAGAAGCAACTACTACTGACTTTGAGGGTGAATATCCTGTATTAAAAATGTTAACTTCAAACAGTTCAAACGCTCTGCATTAAAAATGATGTGACTTTCCGGTAAACCATTTTTTTTAATAATAGAATAATAGGTAGATAGACTTATGAAGAATCTTGTATTAAATATTCAAAAATATTATATATAAATTGTCTTGGATATAAAAAGCAATATTTTAAGAATTTCTAATTTCATAACAATTTGCAAAGTTTCACGATTTTGAGGAATTTTATCACAACGTTCAATAAAAACTATTGTGAATTTACGCTCTTCTTTTTTTTTTTTGAACTGCAGTAATAACAATTTGAGAAAATTTGTATTAAATATAGGTACGAATTGTACTGTACAATTCGTATGATCTGTATAATATTTTATTATTATCTTATAGTCCATCATTTGAAATTTTGTTTATTATTTTTAAATAATACATTTAATAAATTCAATATTTTTTAATTTATTACAATTTGTATTCAGTTGATCATATTTTTTGAAAATGTCCCTGTGAATTTTGTCCGTTTATCGGCTGTATGGGTACTACACGAAAATAATATGTCTAAATAGCACGCTGCGTGCATATGAATACGCGTCAAGCACTATCAAATGTGTCAAGCACCCATATTATACAGCAGGGAGCACACTCGAAAAATACAATTATTTATTGATACGACAGAATATGTCCAAAAGCAAGCCGCAAGTTCCACAGACCGGAAACCTGTATTTTGAGAATGAAATAGCTATTTTAATGTATATAAATATATTCTACTATTAAAATATAATATAATATGCAGGAAGCCCATGATGTCTGCTGTTCGTATACCTCGCGTGTAGTATAAAATGGTTCGAAAGAAATGTCATCGATATACGACGTCCCGATATTCGATAATATACGGTTTCAGTGGTGGTTGAGACTTGTTTGAGCGAGTTCTTTTCTTGGCCCAGATCGGGAGGAAACAAACCCGCAAGAAGCTGTTAAAAATGTATGTGGTGCGAGGAAAAGGCTCAATGTATATTTCAGTATTTGTAGAGCAACCGTTGTGCTACTTGAAACTTGTACAAGTCAATTTTTTTTTATCGAATTTGTATTGAGTTATAAACCACGTATATTATTACGCCTATTATTAAAGAATTTCAACTGCCACAGCGATGATTATAAAGTAGGATGGGTCGATTTACGGGTGATAAAAATGATTTTCACATTCCAGATTGTAATAGTGATAAAAAGTTGTGATGTGTTGTAATTAAAAAAAAAATTAGCACCATATTGTTCTTGAGACTCACTTTTAGGGTAACACAAATCCAAAATTAAATGTCTTACATTTTTTTAATAAAAATACTGGTACATTTTTTATAAATATATTAAGTACCTAATTGGGTATGAGTTATTTACATTAGATTTGTATGATAAAAGCATAAAATGCTTTTATTATTATATATATATCAGTTTATGTATATTGTATATATTTTTTTTATGGTTATAATTTAAAATATAATGTTAATAATAATATCTATAATCCTCCTTCTCCTGTTATTTTAATATCTTATCTATTATAATAATGCATTCATTCAAATTCTGAATTTTGAAATTATCAAACATACTTATTTTACTAACTATTACAAATAAAATAATAAAATATATTTATAGATTACCTAATACAAATAAATTGCTATAATTTTCACAACATTATAATCTTCATTTCAACCAACCCATTTTATGGACCTATTATTATCCGTAATGCATAGGTACATTTCAATAAATCAGAAACTATTCATTCAAATTTCTATTTCCAATAACTTACAGTAAAAAAATAGTTCTCATTTGAAAAAAATTTCGTTTCCCTGGACGACACTTCTTAGATTCAAGTATTTCAAAATAATGGTCCTAAAGAATTGTTTGAAATTACAATAATTAAAATTTGAATTATAGGTACATGCATTATTAAAAAAAAAAAAACGTGCAAGCATGAATATAATATATTATATGATGCGTATAGTATTTTAGATAAGTAGGTATCTCTGCTATATATTTTTTTTAGTCATCTCGTAGGATTATGGTACGGGTTTACAGATTGAGAATTTGATGAAAAACTGAATTTAAAATCTTTTTCTGAATGAAAATTGGACTTTACTTTACGAGATACCGTTTTTTTCTTATGAAGCTGTTGATTTCAAATAGCTTTCAAACTTATATTAAACAACGCACTATTTATTCTTCGGGTTTTAAAATATATATAGATACACGGGTTGATTCATCAAGCATATTTTTAGATATTTTACTAAAATAAAATATTTTGAAATCGGTACTTAAGTTTTATTCTATCTTTTGTAGAGAGTCTTGTGGTAGTACATACTACACTTTTTTTCTTAAAACGTTGATGTATCTAAATCGAAATTCAAATGAAAAGTTTCCTAGTTGTAATCCAAAGATAATAACTAGTCAGTAATAATTGTCCTTAATAATGGTTTTACATAAAATATAAAATAGATGTAATATTTAGTCTATTAAATACTTAAAACTAAACACAGACAATGTTTTCATAAACCTATTCAAATGGATGATTATATCCTTATAGTATTTAAAGTTGCTTAATACCTCTATTTAAATTATAATATTATAACGCCTGTGGCCACATAACTAGGCATATATAATTTCTTCGTCACTCATAGAATGCAATCATAAATATTCCAAATAATTGAATTTTTGAATTTTTAAACACAAGAACTTTTGCCAACAAAAGTGGGAAAAAATATTACTATTATTTTACGGTAATTATTATATTATTGTCATATTATGCATAAATAAATAAATATCACTCTACATTCCTGTTGTATAAATAGTATTCTGGTTTCAAATATTTTTTAGAATTAAATTTAGACTTTGAAAATAAATGACATCTTATGTGAGTCAATCCCACGCAAGACCCGTAACAATGATAGAATACTGAGCACCTAGCAATAACAATAATAATAATAATAATAATAATAATAATAATAATAATAATACAATATTATCTAAACGAGCAAATCGTCTAGCGGTTTATCGTGCGATCGATAACCAATAAACGTCACAATGTATACACCATAATATTATATCAGCTAATATAACGTATTTTATAAAGTTTGCACATAAAAATAAAATATCGTAAAATTGTACACTGGAATATTATTATTTTAATATTATATTACATCCCGCGTACATGTGATAGTCGTTTATTGACGTTTACAACCAACGATGGATTATCACGTATAATATATTATTATGTCCCATCTTATACATGTACCACTAATTATCTTAACTTGATGTCTGTAGATTGAAATACGGTTTGCTGTGATAGCTAGATGTTGCAGAAATACACATTTTGGTGAATATTTTACAATTAACCCGAAGTAAAAAAAATATCACTCAACAGGGGCGTCAAGAGTCGTCGGAGGTGTGCTTAATGTTTATGTTTTAAAAAAATTAAAAAATTCGAATTATTTTCAAATTTTAAATATTTGTAACTCAGTCGAATTTAGTTTTAGAACCAGAGTAAATAATATTAGATCTAATGAATATAATATCATAATGTAGAATCCGTTTATAACGATCTTCAGGGATCCTTGAGAATCAGATCCTTGTATCCAAGGTTGTATCCTAACTTCCTTACATTCGGATAACAAAAACATATTGTCCGTGAGATAAAAAAAAAACTTATAAATAAAGAACTAATCATAATGGTTATTCTGTCGTCGATATTAAGTACATACTGCGTATATAATATATTATGAATACACATAAAAAAATATAGAGATATATAAATTAAACCTTCGATGATTTTTATTTTATGTTAAGAAAAATGTAAAATATTAATTTCTTATACACGAGGTGTTTCACAGCGTTTATCCTCGTGTGTATACCACCTCTTCATTAAACTTTAAAGCTTGTATTTTTGTTTAAATAATACCGAACGGAAGTTACATTAATTGACTTTTAGTATGATAAATATTTGACCAGTTTTAGTAATAGCATTAAGCAAATATTAAATGATAGTAATAAAATCGAGGTTCTCAACTTCTTTATAATATAATACGGAAATCATAATCCAAGGGGTAAGTGAGCACCATTTTAGAATTTTACGTGGAATATAAAATAATTTTCAAATAATTTTGCATAATATTATTATCCAATCACAATCAGTACAAAACATAATATTATCACGATATACATTACACTCTCGATCCATAATACAAAAATACGACAATATTGTTTTCCCTATTAAGTATGATTTAGCAGAACTATATTATTCAGGAGATGATACAAATAATAATAAATATTAAAGTACTTAAGATTTACAATGTTATATTAGTACTCGCAGACTCATTGGATCTGAGCAAAGTCTGATGAATCATGGGTAGTGGATTCCGATAATCGTATTATTAGATATACTATTGTTTAATGTGACAATGCGTCGTGATCTGATGATAATATTTTATTTTGCAAACGTTACCCGTGTTTACGCCGAAAACGTCAAACAAGAAATAATTATTACGAAAATATGCTATTGTAATATAATGTAGAATAATAAGTAAAGCTATTCTTGGAAGTGAGAAGAGAGTTTCGTCGATTTCGTTTTTTTTCCTGAATTTCGGTGTAAGTCCAGAAAATACAATACTTAGTGAACAGCTGGTTTTCCACGAATCGCGTTGGTATGGAACAGTCAACAGTTGTACGCGATACCGGCTTATACAATAATAACATAACAATGAATAAATAAACAAAAATACGTTTTGGACCCTCTGGTGGTACATCTCTAAGAAGAGATAATTGTCGCATACCAGTGAAACACTATGTACACACGCAGGAAATAGCGCAATTAATTTACCAAGTTAGTTTTCTTTGAGATCTTCGTTATTATTCTTGTTGACAATTATTTATCACTATCCGAAAATTATAAAAACCGTCAACTCGCTTCTGCTGCATAGAAGGTGTCGACTATTGGCCATTAACTACTCAGTTTAGCTCACTGCAACCGATGTATAATATGTGTATTTGATATTCCTAAAAAACATTGAGTTTCTGAGCTGAGGAGATTGATGTATATTGGATGGTTTATCCAAGTTTATACAATTATTTAGTGATTTTTTTAGTCGGTATAGGATGTACAGTAAAATAGGTGGAATTGGTGGAATAAATAGCTTAAAATGATTATAAATATTATGAAAATTTCATTACGTATAATGTACGGATGATGATAATAAAAACAAACTATGAAAAGGTTAAAGTCTATGTGTTTAATATTTTTTGAACTTAAGCAAAATAACTAAAATTGTTATATTTTTTAACTGTTCAATATTACGTCCAAGTATATGATTTTCATAACAACGGCTTTAAATACTACGGCTTTAAGTGGCAATCATTTTTTTTTTTTGGAAACCTTGTGTAGAATTGTTTTGGTATAAAATATAAATATAATATTAAAATATTAAATACGATTTTTATTTTACTTTTTTATTAATTTAACCAAGTACAAAATAATTTGTGTATTTTCAAACAAATGATAATAAAAAATGACAAACAGTGTTGACAGAACCGTTTCACCGAACAGTGTATTTATTTATTTTAGTTTTCTCGCTGTATTTCTTGAGTTTTTTGTCAAGAAATGTATTAAACATTTTCTATTTTTACCAAAATACTAACAGAAATTACTCTTAATGTTGATGGTTCTAATGAATATTTCACTCCAAAACGTGACTCTAGACTTAATACACATCGGTATATAAATCCAATATATCAATCGTTCTTTTCAAGATAAAAATGTTATAACTTTTATCATAAAAAATGTGAGAAACCACATTATTTGTGTTCAACAAGTGTCTTTGAATTTCAACAAAAAAATCTAAAAACATAAACATCATTCATGGAATTTAAATGAACGCACCCACCCACAAGTGACGTCCACGACATCCTGTAAATGACGCTCCCGCATATCAATTTGATTAAAAAAAAAAGTTATCGACGGGGACAAACACTCTGTGTACATCGGCGTTTGTATTATGTTTTTTGTTTAGAATAAATGCGTAAGCTACGACGGTTGTTGGAGCAACGCGTCGCAATGTTTTCCATCCGAACCGAACGCGATCGGGATTTTGAAATTTATATTCGAACGGAGTTTACTTTGCAGTCGCAAACCGTAATGCTCGTGTATATTATACGTGTGTGTATATACGCACATTTTTTTTTTTATGGTGGAAACACTCGACGAAATCATTGTACGCGAACCGTTCAAGCGCAAAAGCCCCGACTGTCTTATTTTTTATACGTCTCCCACTCAATGGCGGGTACAGTGCGATTTACATTTGGCCGTAATAAAACATCCCCAAATCACTCGTTTTGGTTCAGCGTCTCCCATGCGCGTACAATATAGGTTTCGATTAATTTTTATTAGTCACGTACGTGATTTCACGTACTACCGGCTTAGTTTTTTATACATCAAAAAACAGCACACAACCGCGCCAGTCAGGCTACCACCATAATCTCCGTATTACAATATATTATGTTAAATATATTATATAATTGAAGTTTATAACTGGGATTTACCAAGTCTGCCCACTTCCTCTAATCCTGTGATTTGATATATTTATTCACATTGAAATTTTTGGGATTTTTAAGTATACTTTAGACTCCATATTCTCAAATACTTAGATGTTGTACACTGTTTAAGAGTAAACCATTATATTATATGAGTGTCTCGCGGCGATTTAAACTTCTGTTTTTTTTTTCAAATGAGAACCACTCTTTTCCTGTGGATTGTCAACAATACATACATATTTTTAAAAAACGTTGACGCATCTAAATCGAGATACCGACGAGTAGTTTTTCAGTTATTAAACTTTTTGCACTAAGGATGATATTGTTCTTGATAATGCTTTGTTTTGAACGTGCATCTGTATTGTGGGATCAATATACCATCAACCGTAGTTAACTGTAGTAGTTATATTTTAGAGCTAGTACAGCTAAAATTCTTGTTATTACTCATTTGCTGAGTGTATATTAAATATGGATCACTTGGCATACCACAAGATTATCATCTGAGTGTTTTCGGTTTTCTGTGCACTAAACGGTGCATACTACTTGCGTCCCGGATTTAATTTAATAGCTAAGTTGCGCCTGGATCAAAAAAGCCAAAAGAAGGTCATAGCTTACTTGCATGGTTGCATTCTAGTCCCGTGATATTAAAAAAATCGATTATTTAAACGCAATTCATTAAAATAAAAAATACATATGTAGTTTATTTTGTCATATTAATAATGATTTAAGTTCGATTCAAAATATTAATAAGAAAATATATCGATTACATTTATAATAATAAATTAATGATATTATGAGACATATTATGTACTAATCTAAATTATTTGAAGACATCAATGAATTGGACAATTTGTGGATGACTATTTATTTTAGTGACACGATAACATCGATGATAATGATATAGCTCGAAACGGGAAGCAAGTTACCGGTCGAATTTACTACCTGTAAAATATACCTTTTTTTGGCATGGAAGTATTGGAGTATCGAGCACCATTGTATCCTTATTCATTTGATTTCTTTCATTATTGTTTTTGTTAATATAATATTTATTAATTATGTTTCTTTTGATTTAGTATTTGTAACAATTGGGTTATTAGCTCGTGCTTTTTATAAATAAATAAATAATGGTTTGTCTTAAAATATAAAATACATGTGTAATTATTATTCTGGTACTTATAAGTATAATATATACTCTGACAATTTTTACAAATCGTAATTAGCAATAATTATAATTTTTAAATTATTTTAGCCTACATATCTGCTAAACATATTATCATTCATACACACCGTTGAGTAACTTGAAAATTAATCGTTAAAATATTGATTTAGATGTATAAACATTTTCAAAAAACTTATCTATTTAACAACGCTCAGTAAAAAAAATGAAGTTTGTACCGCCAACAGACAATCATTAAATGGCATAAAAAACCTAAGTACTTGAAAATATGGTCCTGAATTATGCTTAACAATTTTAAAAATGGAATAAAAAGGGCGGCGTGAACATACTCAGTGAATCAATATGTACACAGTTTGGATGGACTGTATGTGCAATGCGTGCAAGTTTCGGTTATAATGAATACAAATTATCACCGAAATGTTTGAGTCATTACTACAGAGATGATTCACCGAACAATTCATTTTGGCGTAACCACCACCGTCTGCCACAATAATAACTAATAAGCCTATATTTGGCCTGTTTGCGAGCACAAAAGACCACCCGAAATAATATGTCTGTAAACCTCAGCAGAAACATAGTTTATACAATATAATGAACGAAACGTTTTCTTGAACCTTCACAATTGAGACAGTTTTTGAGAATTGTCAAACACGAGACGACGAAGTTGAAATTGATATTGAGTTTTTTTTTGTATTTTCGTAGAAACAAGGTGTGTCCTGTTTCTTTTTTTTTTGTCTACGATTAAACTCAATCCGGCTAAGTCATTTTCTTTATGATATACCTAGGTTTATTTTTATATATTTTTTTTTATCTCGAATACAAATTACGTGCAACACTATTAAAAAAAATTTATATCCATATAAAAGTCCACGATCCGGACAATCGCTTTTTGGGTCATTAAATGCGATACGGTCATCTGACTACTGCAAATGTACGGTGTGACGCAAGGTCATGTTTAAAAATTCATTACCATAAAACTATACACCCCTATACACAGTATAAAACTTTACTCCGTTTTATTATGCATTTAACAGTCTTGCACACTGCCGCATTTGTCGTCGTAAACATAATAATATCATTAATGCACTTTGATCGATTGCCATTATTTTGTCGAGTTTGATCATTGTATTATCTGGACATAAGATAATACATGGCAGTGTTAATTGCAGTGATCGAATTAATATTATTTTTGCATCGAATTTGATTTCGACCGTTTTGTAAAACGGCTCGTCGTATAGGCAATATAGGTACACGCGTGCGCGGAATGTCGGACCAACATATGTTTTCTCCCTCGGATCCGCTCGCGCAACATAGCAAATTTATGTTTATTAGAACTTACCGTTTGTTGTCACTTTTATTATTTTTTAACATTAGAGTGAATTAGCTCTTTACTTAGGATTTTTTACGATATTTTAATTGTTGTGCAATTTATAAGCACTTTTAAATTGCATTAACTTACACTCTCATAACTTTCATAAAAATATAAACATCATAAAATAGCCAAAGCAGGGATACAGGTAATGTTTTTGACTTAAAGTTTTATAATAGGTGAATTCACAGTACTATTTAAAGTAATAACACAGGGTTGGTTGTTCTAAACGTAAATTTTCTGTGAAGCGTATGGGTTAGAGAGAGAGAAAACAAATGGTGCTCGGAAATCATTATAATCTATTTTCACTACGACGTTGGCTGGTAGGCATTAAGTTTCAACCATTAGGCCAATGAGTAGGTAGTCGGGCACGTCAGTTGGTTTACTTACATATCGGTCTATTTTTAAACATAAGTATTGGATCTGTACGATGGATATTTAAATAATAAACAATTTTCTACATAATTACCAAGCACCCGTTTTTATTAAGTTTCCAATGGTTATTATTTTAACGAAACATTAAAAAAAATAGAGAAATGTAGGTATATCAAATAAACGATGCTAAAAAGTGACTCTGCTATTGAGTATAGCATTTTCATGTACCTATCTAAAGTTATTTGGTTGGCGTTCTAATCCATATACGAAACAATTTTTCCGAAGAAAATATGTATAAGTTTTAAAAAACTTGAAATATTAAAAAATGTTTCGGAAAAACACGCCGATATAATATCGTTACAATACACTAATCCATCATTTTTTTGTTTGACTGTTTATAAACAATATAATACACTTGCTTTATTGTTATTTGTTAGTGTCAGGCACCGTGCCTTCGGAACCATACGCAATCCCAGCACACGTATCGCGATACGTAAATTGTTTCTTTCGTCGTTATAATATATTATTAAATTCATAATAATATAATATTATGCTTTAATACTATTTATAATTACAAATTTAAATCACCTCAGGTAGTTGCAACCCGACATAAGGCAGAGTTGGTAAAAAAATTAGAGGTGGATGAGATGTCCAAGACATGTTTTTTTTGTGTTTGACGAAATATATACCTATTCTTTGGTTTTAATTGGTTGAAAAATATGCTACATGCTATATTGTGTGTAAATATATTTATGTATTTTATAAACATATAAAATAAACATTTTGTGATACCAACAATATGATTTAATGTGAGTTTATATAATATTATGTGCTCCTACCACCTTATAAGTTAAAATATTTCAGTGACATAATAATGATTTTCGATTTGTGTTTTTAGGAATCCGTATTATCAAATGAGACTTAGTCTGTAGACTGCCAATGGAATAACTGAAGAAAAAAATACATCGTTTTAGATGATGCCTAAGTTCTTTGTGGGGCATTGCGCTGTATATTTTTGGTTGCCTTTATTCACTTGTTTTTTATTACCCCCTTGTAAAGGATGTACGTATACATTTTTTCCCAGTTGTAATTGTATTGTGATTAGTGCTTACCACTGGTAACAGTCTTCGTTGTTTTCGCCATCGCCGACTCCGTCGTCGTACGCGTATTCGTCGTGTTTCGCAGCAGTCGTTGGCAAGTCCGGACGATCGCCCAGTTGCCTGAGAATGTGCGCAGCCACGTGGTCGTGTGTCGGCGAGTTGGCCAGTTGATACTCGGCGCATTCGCACAGGACGTGTTTGGCCTCCGACGTTAAACGGTACACCGGTTTTCCTCCGCTACCACCTGTACGATAGATAAAAAAATATGGTATAAGGACTTGTCATATATATTATAAATTATTTTATTATAAACAGATAGGTACGGAGAGTATGATATCGTAATAAAAACCAAAATATACATAAATTCGAAGAGGAAAAAGTGTGTGCTTGTATAGACTATAGGTACTGTCGACTACTTTCGAAGTCATAGTCGTACACAAATCATATCATGTACTATTCATATGCCATTAAAAATACGTCTGGTAAAAATGTGAGGTATCTGTCACTTAAGTGTACAATATAGAACATTTTATTCAGCAGTTATTGTTTGACTTAATTCTCACTAATATTTGAGTGATTTTATCAATTAAATAAAACTCAAAGTTTTCATTGTGAAGCGAGGTTTAAGTGTGTAAAATATTACAATTTAAAAATGATCATACCAATCCATCGTTACAAAATTAAAAAATCGATGAAACACCAAAAATATTGCTACCTTTAAGTTGAATAATAGCAGGTAAATTCAATCTTATGTCTAAGCTATGCTCATTTACTATGTCACGAATTTGTAAGATGGAAACAAAAACATTGTGACAATGTGAATAATACGTCCACTAAATTCAAACCTGTTTAATTAATTATTAATAATTTCATAATTTAATGATTAATTATGAATTTATGATTCATTGTTAATATCGTTACACTAATCGTATTAAATAATATTATAAGCACATCACATTTTTATTTTGTGTGTGTAGACATTTTATTGAAATAAAAGTAGATTTTCTAAAGACAAAACACTTATTTTATTTTAAAATTTCATAGTTTAATTATATGGTACTTTTTTTATGTATTGTACAATCATGATTTGTTAGTTTGTAACTATAACTGAAACTTTTTAGGGGTACATCAGATGATCAAAACAAAATACCTGTATCACAATTTACTGGTTCCTAATGTTTCTTACCATGGCTTAAGCTTTAAATTTATAATTCATGCGCTAGAAACATTGAGTTTTGAGCTTTTACATCTTTGGTTAAAAAACATAATATAGTACAATATTATTGCCTGTACAACGTATTATATGCTTAATAATATAATATACATTCATGGTTTTCAGTGGTTTACTTCTCCGATAATTTTTTAGTTTTTTACTAGACAATATTTTGTGATATTAGCAATACTGTTCTGAATTTTTATAAACTAGTAACTACTATACTGGTTCTACATGACTCGACGCGGAAGACATCAATACCACCCCCACAGTGCAGTTTTGAGATCATATATTTTATAGTTTTCGGGCAGCACAGATCGGTTTAAACTTGGTGGTGGTGGTAGGTATATACAAAGGGAGAGGAAAATAAAATCAGATCGATAGTCATGAATAAAACAGGAATGAATTAATATTTCACTAATCAACAACTTCAATAATAATAATAAAAATAAATTTCTTATTAAAACGGAATAAGCATTTGACAAAGTTGTTTTCAACCAATTACGGTTCACGACGATTGCGAACTATAATTAGACGTACATTTGAAAATATGATGGTCGTAAATATTTGAGAAGGATAATTTTTTTTTTAATTTCATCAAGTCGTTAATGACATAATACACTTAAATTTAATTCATTAAAATATCCTATGCAATAATTCCTATATATATATATATACATTATACATATACTCGCATTGTACATCGCAACATCAATTATTGCTTTCAACGGTTAAAATGTGTTAAATAATGTAAAATAGTGTCTTGATAAATCGATTAATTCTGTAGCGAAAATTGTATTTTTATTTCTGTTCGCAGCATGCCTTGAATTAAATCATGTTCGGTTGATTACATCCTTAAATTCTTTTATTCAATTATTATATTAAACGAATTAAATATTTTCACGTTATTTATACTAGTAGCATATGCATAAATGTGTATAAGCAGGTTTCGTATAGTATAATAAGATCAGCAAAAACGGCGAGGTAGAATTATTCTGTGGTTTTTTGTTTTACATACATAATATACGGACTAGGATTATAGTTATTTGCATCCGTATATCCGTATTTGCATCCGCATATCCGACTATAAGACGTGAGGTTTCTGGGTCTCTGAGGTTTTGTTATCGTTCAACCATGTGATTACTGTTCAGTTTCGTGTCATGGGTGGTTATATATATTATATAAAATAAACGAATACACACAATTGTATCGTACCTACTACCTAGGCACCTTAATAATTCCGGTTGTCTTGTCTAAATTTATTACTATTTGGACATCTACACTGTCTCGTAAAAAATCCCTGAAATTACCTCCATTTTATCGTCGTATACCTATAAAAGCCAATATTACATGTATTTGTCTATATAAACTCCCATCAGCAGTGATGGGTTGACGACTGAACGGATTGCCTATAAACGGGCCCATCCAAATCTCATTGAAAATAAAAACGTCAATATAATAAGACACTGACCATATAATTGTATACATGTATATATGATGATATCCATAGTTGCCGATGCTTAAGATTAATAAAAAAAAAGACTACATATTACTTCTTATTCTAAATCTCCCTAGTGGGATTGAGAAATCGAGGCAAGCAAATTCAGACACTTACAAATGGACAACAAGTACTACAATAATAATGCACACTTTTTAGATGTGTTCATTCAATGAGTTCAACAGAAGAAAATCATTTATTAAATTGTAAATTAAAATTTTTTTTTGGTTAATTGAAGTTTTCCTGACATTATAATGTCATCTGAACTTCATTGCATCGAATGTACTACCTATAATATGTATAAAAGTCTATGTATATGTCTATAAAGAGCACAAAAAAGGCCAAAATATTAAGTAAAAAACTACATTTATTATTATTAATTTAAATAAAATATATTATGTTGAAAATTCCCTTCGTTTCCTACACTCTTATGATTTTACTGACTGTATTGAAAAATGTTGGAAAGTTGAAGATGGAAGAATATTTACTTCTTCAGAGGTGATACCAGCCATACACATCATAGTACAGCCAATAAACTGCTCAGCGCAGAATCTAAAAACTATATAAATATAACTTATATTGTATTATTTTTGAATACTATTTCATATTTGTTATAGCTGCAACGAATTGCGTGTTTGCATGCGTATTTTTAAGTTGATATAAACCTGAATACATTTTTCTTTGAACGAGACTGCTTAATATCTCATAATTACTAATACAGCAACGAATAAAAAATATTATTTTTTCTTAGTATAGATATGTCATTTTATTTCATCATTGAACGAAAGTATAAAATTATTAAGATTCATTAAGTGTATAGTTTAAAATAAGTTAGAATGGAAAATAGCATAATGTTATAATATAATATTATATACTAATGCGTGATAACAACCGAATAAACATTATAAATAAATAAAATATAATTATTATACCTGTCGTCATAAACTATTGTTCGGCTCTTAAACTACCTTCTCAGAATAAATCCAAGTTTACAGTGCACCGGCAAGGTGATGTTAAAATATAAGTGTTCATATTACTCTCTATTTCCTGTATAACGTAGTAATTTAGCGAGAGTGTTGAAAACTATTCTTATTCCCGGCCAAAGTAAAACAAAGGGTCTCAAAGTTTGTGCGAACTTTAGTAATTTTTATCTTATTTTTTTTTTGTGCTTTAAACACAATGATGAGTGAGAAAATTATGAAATACTCACACAAACGTGGATACGAATGCATAAAATATTATGAATTATAAATAATTGTATTAGAGAGTGTAATATTACAATCCTTTAATACCTATAATAATATAGGTAGTTAATAATAAAATCATAATATTGATGTCACGTGGTCGACCGATAAAAAATTATCACGCATATTTTTATTGAACACGTTTTTTATTATGTTTCACAGAACAATGATTAACGTAAATAATCTCGAGTCATATAGATTTCGTGGCCACAACAAAACGCATTAATTTGCCGTGGCCAGACTGAAACCGCTCTGGTATGGGTTTCAAACGTAATCAAACGGAATACGTTAATATAATATTATATGTACGAGTATATAGTTTCACAGGACTGCATGATTTTGAGATTTTCTGTCTTGGGGAAACTTATGATGAATATAAAAAATATGTGCGTTAAACAGGTGAAATGAATAGGTAGGTACGTCATATTCAGAAATCCTGTGTATTATAATAATATCGTACACGCATGTGTATAACAAAATTAAAAAAACAACTGTATTCTACAGTGGGTTTCACATTCACAAAACTTTGTTGTAGCTCCGTGGTTTGAAATAAAATCATCTAAACTTCTTCGTTTCGAATGCTACAATGCGTGCGTTATAAACACGCATCCTCCGACAAAAACATTAACGCTAATTAGCTTTATATAATATAATAATACGTACACAGTATTTTCAATGTTCACTTGTTACTCGCTTTTATACGTTATGATAGGCAATCGAGTCGCACTGTTAAAGGAGACGATAAGATCATATTGTTTTGCACACAATTTTTCGATCGGCACGATAAATAATTCATAACAGTTATTGTTTATTTCACGCACTTATTTGTATAATATATATATATATTATATTATTATGATGATTTATATGAATACATGGCACCAAAACTATAAATATAGTATAAATATTATAACGACTCATCGTAAAAATTTGTCCCTATACTATGACCTGTCATAAACGCTAAATTGAGTTTTCAATTTTTGGTAGAATTGGAATTTTAGGTACAATAGTGACTAATATTTTTCAACAAATAGCTAATAATATTTATTTTTTCTAAACACTACTACCCTAAATGATATCATTTTTATGAAACAGTTTTATTGCCATATAATAACTTTAAGCCATTCAATTTATACGCGTTCGCGACACTGTAATGGGTCGGCTGTATAGCTAGGCTATATTAAAGTAATATAATTGTATTTCGAACATATATATTTATATATTGCACGCACGTTAAAGAGAAAAACGAATAGAAAATAAGTATTATTAAATCCGGATTGATGAGAAATAACCGACGTATTATGCAACGGTTGAGAATTTCATTTAACATCGATTCAACAGTAAATGAAAAAAATACAAAAACAAAATATAGGGCATTTGTTTTTACTTAAAATAATATTTGCATTGTGTTTTTTGATATTATAAAAGTGATGTAATGCAGAGTTTAAAATGTGAAAATATCTCAGTACAATAATATTGAGTTAACATTTGAATTGTTCCTAAGTCCTACCTAAGTATATAAAATCTCACCTGATCCTGATATAAAAAACTAACAAATTTCTACCTATAAAGTCTGTGACCATAAACAATACATTTAGAACAGTTAGATCGTCCACCTTAGAACCACGGTTGTACTCTTCCAGCTTCCTAGGCATACCCAAATAATTATTTATAGACCCCGAATGAGCCATTCTTACCTAACACACAAATACCTCAAGACGAGACAAAAACCACCAATCTGCGCATTTGTGCAATTCCTGTTTCAGATAAACACTTATCACTCACAGAAACTACAAGACAAAACGACCATAGATAAGCTCAATGTTCGTCATAATCCAAGTAAACTTTAAGCATTAGATCCAGAAATCACCACTCCATAAAATTCACCAATTCATTGGAATTGTATAAAAATATTTAAACTAAGTGTATCTAGCCTGTACCAATTTTTACTATCTTCTTTATTTTGTACCTATCTTATTTAAATGATGTAATATTATTTTATGTTGTTGGTCGTCAATAGTGTTATTATTGCTTATGATAATCCTGTTGATTAATTAATATATTAAAAAAAAATTAACCCACCTAACCACTTATTAAAATTGTTTTGTATACTTGGATTGGCATTTGTTACTTAAGAGGATATACTATTCATGTATTTATTGTCTCCGTCCAACAAACGTACGACATACCAAATGTTCATTCATTAGTTTCAAATTTCAATGGAGTGCTGTTAGTTTTGATATTAGAGTATAAGTTGACTTATTGGAAAGTATTTAGGTAAGAACATTATACGTGCTTAAACGCCGGTAATTATTTTGATATTTTCGTTTTCAAGCAAGATGAAATATCAAAAATTAAAAATGATCATATCTCGCTTGAAAATTAAAATATCACATAAATGCTGATGCTCAAACCTAGATAATGTTTTTACACAAAAGTTTGATTGTAAGTCAATTCACTCTTATATCAAAACTAACAGCACACCATTGAAATAATGAACGAAAATTTGGTATGCCGTACGTGTGTAATACGGAGACAACAAATACATGGGTAGCGTGTTTTTAAGCAAAGTGATTAAATTGGTAAACAACATGATATGAAAAATATTTTTTGATTTATCAATATAATATTATAATAACAATATTATAATGTGTCTAAATAAAAAAACATAAATTGTGGTTTAAATAATATGTTATTTTTCATAAACAAGAAATCACTAGAACGGCCCTCCTATTACACGTGAGATATTTTAAAGTTTGCTGTTCGGTGTGACTTAACCTATAGCACCACCGCCACTAGTTAAACACTATTAATTTAATTTTAAACAAACATTAATTATACATAATACATATTATACAATATGTATTATGTATGTTACACGATACTACCACTGCGCTGCTGTTGTCACCGCCAATTAAACTCACAGCGGCGGCGTTTTCTCGGTAAGTATAATAATATATCTACAAAGTACGGTTTGTATGCTTTGTATAATGACTATCACGAACGCCATTTTTTCGAGATTTTCGGAAAAAAACTAACAGACAGACATTCTAACCCCATGTTATAAATATCCCCGTTTTCAGCTAACCGACGTAATTATTTGCTGTGTGGCACACAATCGGTCTGAAATTCGATAATATCGAGAAATTTTATTTGAACAATACTAATATGATAACCGTGTATGCAATTATATATGTCCGCTGTCCATGTCGTAACTTTAACAAGTGCTAAAGAAATACACGAAATCGCGATTTCGTTTTTCATTTTATTTCTGTAAATATAGCTTTAAATCGGCACTATGAAAAATTGTTAAGAAAAGAGGGGGCGGGAACCAGTCCACTAATTTACACGAAACGTGCACGTATAATAATTAGGGCCTGGATTTCAATGCATATTGCATTTATTTTAGGTGTTTTTGAACAATTCATTCTTCTAATAATAATATTATGTAGTATATTATTTAATTCATTTTATAGACACTCTACAAATTAAACTTTTGTTCCACATATTTTGCTGTTTTCTAATTTCCTATGTTTTTTAGTTATTCTTAGGGTAATTAGATTTGTTTTGCATATTTGTACATTTATTACTTTTTTTAGTTAAGGTAATTTGAAATATTATCTCGAGGACTTTTGTTTTAGTTTAATGTAATAATTCTCACAATTCAACTCGTACAAAATAGTTAAACATACATAACTATTTAACACAAATTGAAATAATCTTAGCTTTATATTTTTGAGAGTTGAGAATGGATTACACACTTCCAAGAATCGAGATGTTATTCCATCAATACTAACTGGCGTTGATGAATCATTTCTAATTCTTCGATAAAATTATTATACTTTTTAAAATATTAAAAATTAAAATATGTATCGAGTTGATTTTTTGTAATACAACAAAACATCATTTTTTTTTAAGGGAATCATTGTGACATTTATGAAATTTTTAAAAATAATTTTTCAGAACCCCAATAATAATATTATAATATTAAATACTAAAATATGTTATTCGAACCTATTTGCTGTTTTCGTGATCTCGGCGACAATTCTGCCCTTTGGTGGTGGCTCACGTTGTACTGTTGTGGCGGTGGTGGAGTGTGTTGCACCGACCCAGCGTTTACAGCCGAAGATTTTTTCGACGACTTTTCTCGCCGATTTTCTAAAAAACAAACGGAATGGGTAAATTATAACTATTATTATAAAATGTAATTATGTTATGATTTTCGCCTCGACGCATATTACAATAGTAATATATTATATATAGATTGTGCTCAGACATTCCTATACCCATGCACTGAAAAAAACATTGAACAGTAGGTATCTGGTATACATTAGATAATACCATAGAGCGATTTAATCTAATAGGTTACATCTATTAATATTTTTATTATTTTTATTTATTATGATGGATTCAAAAACAAAGTCATTAGCCGGGAAGAAAAATTAGTATTTTATATTTTATTTTATAATACATTTATCATAATAATCATACAAAGGTAATCAGGCAGTAATAATAATTATAATAATAATAATAATAAATAATAATAATAATAATGATAAGCACGTTTGAGAATTATTTAAATTCGGTTGTAAATAGATTGGTTGGTTTCTTAAGGAAATGTGTTAATAAATTAAAATGTTTGTATATTCATTGGCCGTAGAAAGAATTTTTTCTCTGCTGCTAAGCATGAGCATTTAATGAGAAGGTGTTGTATGGATATCAATTGACAAAATGGCATTTATTTTGTAACATTTCTACAAAAGTAAAATGTCCACTCTAAAATGTAAAATTAAAACTATCATTTAAAAGAAAATAAATTACATAAAATCAATAATGCATCAATAAAAACATATTAAGTGTGGGTACAATGCCATGAAAAATTGAATTTGGAAATTGTAGTTGCTTTCATGTATCAGTCTCTATAGAAGCGTGTATACCCTGCTGAGATGTCATCGGTCACACACACAAACACACATACATACAGACTGCGCAGACTCGACAGAATTTTATTCGCAACATACAAATTATAAATACAATGTAACAGTAATATTATGTCAATATGCGTACCTCCGCCTTATGCCCACAGGCTACCACTCAATAAATACGCTACAGTACAATGTGTACATGAATATGGTCTGATTATAACTTTTTACTGCAGCAACACACTCGCGATTTACACTTTAGTAACACCACTTCGGATTTGTATTCGTTTTCAGTAAATCTACAATAATAATTATATTTTCATATTGCCGTACGGTATATTCATATGTGCACATCAAGTCATTTAGCCTCCGCTGTGCACTTCAAAGAAATAGCGCAAAATTCAATATTGAAAAATTACATCTTTCAGTTAAAAGTACTAATATTATGATATATACCCATCTGCAATATCCATTGAGTTCATTATTTGATATTTTCAATAAATTATTCGTTTCCTTCTGTGATTAAACCGGCGTTTTTTTCAATTTCCTCTTTTTTTTACTAGTGAATAATAATAAATCAAGGTTCTTATTTTAATTCATAAATATTATTATAATGTTAAATGAGTATAAATATTATGAAAAGCGATGATCAACTGCTCATAATAAAATGTCTAATTAAAACATTTCAAAAACAAAACACTATGTAACACAATAAATTGTATTCTATGTTTATTAAAATTTAAAACTTATAAGTTGTAACAAATAGAAATACCGCAACGGAAAAATATTTGTGGATAATACTGGACTAACGATTTAAAATAGTATTGATTCCAAATGTTTGGAGCGTTATTTTAGATTTGTATTGATTCAAACGTATTCCTACTCGTTATAATACTACTATAGTTGTACACTTGAAAATTAAAAAGTCCGCTTTTGAATAACTATGTTATTGAAGAAAAAAGTAACGAGTATGCTTAACGAATCAACCTGTATATTAGAGTATTAGATGTGAAGTTATTATGATTTTCAAAAAATAAATTAAGTTTAAAGTTGTATCTAAACATTTCAGTTTAAAATTAATTTTCAACATTTGAGAGGTAAAAATATAAAAAATAATACTTGTAGATGTCAAATATCATATCCACTAGTTGTATAGTTGTATGTGTGTTTTTTTAAAATAAAACAAGGTAAAATTATATTAATATAATTTATAAGCGAGTAATTCGCTTGTTCTAAAAATTTTAATAAGCCCGCAGCACTTAATTAAATGCACATGACCATTTGAAACGTCATGATGAAAAAAATATTTTTTATCATCATTGTCATGCAAATGATCTTTTGGTTTTGTCTCTAATAACACTATTGTTTACCTTCTTTTCACCACATTTCCCACTACAAACATTTTTTTATCGTCCAACGGCAATCCCTCTGTCATATTTCCATTGCCCATTGTTTTTTTCGCGTAATCCACAAAAACGCAACTAAAGTCAAACATTTCGCTTTGTTTTCCCATACACTAGGGAGAAAGTGTTTGGGGAATTAAATACAATATGTTAGTCATAAATCATATTTTTTATTATTAAAAAGTGCAATCAATGTTTTGTAATAAAAAATAATATATCCTTATAACTTTATTTAAAAACGCAGTTATAAACGAATATTTATATAGGTATATTTTTTTGTTAAATATTGATAGACACAACGAGCCTTGGGATTAGGAAATTCATATATGGTATACCAACTATTTGAATTTACAATAATTTAGATGACATAGGTACCTGGAGAAAGTTTTTACATATTATTTATTACTTTAAATATCTGATCGAAAATAAATAACTACCCACTCAAAATTTAATATACATTTTTATTTGAACTTATTCATAAGCTTACGGTAGGTAGTGTTCTTGCATTTTTGTGAAATTCTTTGGTCAATATTTAATAATAATATTTCAATATGGTCATATTATGTATATTATTATAATGTAAACAGTTAAATTAAATTTATTTCCAACAATTTCCAATACATTATTTTTTCTACATTAATTTGCATTCTAACGAAATATCAAATAACATGCATATAGTTTCATGAGCAACAAAAAATTCGTATTACCTATAGAGTTATCCATAAAATAGAATTGGTTCTAATTCGGTTAAATTTTCAAAAATGTTTCATTAAATGGAAGTTTCACTATAGGTATTATAATACTTACATTTTAACCAAATTTTTTTATTAACCAGTTCCATAAAAATAAGCACCTTAATTATAGTTTTTGATTTCGGTCTATATATACAACTATTTCATTGCAAATTTATATACGTAAATATAACGCTGAAACGTCAATTATACTTATGAAATGTCGTTGGATAATAATATGACTTTTTGAAAAAATAAAAAAAAATAAAATTCCATATCACATGAGATGCATATTATATTAGAGATATTGTCTCTGTTTAAAGTAGCATGTTTTATTTTCCATCGCACTACGCTCCAGTAGAATGGACAAAATGTAAAAGACGCGTGTTGTATAACGATTTATTGCATTGTGTATAGGTTAAAAGCCAATGTTTTTGACTTAAACGCTCTCGTGGAGGATGCACGGCGACAAGGGACCTAACGTCAGTCTACTGTAGATAAAACACCATTAATCATGTCTTTTTATTAAGCTAAACGATTATGTACTCTGGAAAGGTGTCCCCCGCGCTGTGCCGAGCGAACGAAGATGCACTCGCTGTTACTTTACACCTCTGATAAAAATCCCACTTGACATTCCGGGAAAATTCATCGATACCGCATAAACGACATGATATTATAACTGTTGTTTTTAACAAACTATTGTCTTTGTCAGTAGTTACCGATTGTATACAAAGTGTCCAGGGTTTTCCCAGACCGAATAATGAGGGCGAGATTCATTTATGTGCCAACTCAAACATTTTTTTATCGATTCGCTAGACAACCGTATAGGTATAATAATGGTACTTAATTACTCAGTGACTTGACCTAATGATAAGTATCTAGTAGTCAGACATATATTACACAATAATACAATAAATGTTATATTTTGTAATTTTCTCCTTTTCACTCTCTCCCTCATATTTTTTACATAAATTTAAATATTATAGTAATTACTTATGAGTTATAACACATTGAAATGTAAATTTGAATTCAATGATTCACAACCGTTGTATAGGTACGAACAACGGTTATGACTGTTATGAGCGATGACGATTTGTCAGCCTATATTACTAAGTCAATTAAATGACATATTATTACTATTTAAAGCAACTTATTTTACTACATTAGTTATACTACTGTATTAGCAGATACCTACTACCTATCTACTGGTCGAATTAATTTTTGTCGAAAATTTTGCGTTCAAAAAGGTCATTATTGTGTATTAAATATAATATAATATTGGTACCTACTTTAAAAGTTTCAATAATATTTTTTTTTTTTTTTTAATTGATCCTGAGCCCGGCAACTGAGGCCATTAGCTATTAGTAGGTACTGTAGGTTTTTTTGTATTGATGGTTTGTAGGTTTTTGGAACGGTAGGGGGAACACGTGTGTGTTTGTTTTGGCAGAATTTCGAATGGGGCACCCGTAGGTTTCTGCCATGCCCCGGGGGTGGGGGATGGCAGCACTTGTTCTCCGGTCACCGCGAATTGTCCGGAGAAAAATGCCGCCCGGTGGCCGAGGATCGAACCGCGACCGGCTGCGTCGCAGCGGAAGAGTCAGACCACTCGGTCACCTCGTCCCCCAATAATATTTTTAATTACAACAAAATAACTAAAACCGTTATTCCTATAGATGTGAATATAAAAATATCTAATTTTGACCAAATTTGAAATTAAAATTTCTATGAAAAAGTTGTATTTTTAAGTATATTTTTTAATTTTTTGGTAACGGCAGAACTATGAACTACTTATTTCAAAATGTTTACAATTTTCAACAAACTTCTAAGTTAAAAAATAAAAAAATTTGTGACTATTTATTTTGATATTTTTTAAATGGCATATGTATAACTAACGAAACCTTGTATTCATTTTTTACATTTTTGACCCAGTGAAAATTTTTTTTAACAAAATATATAAAGCTCAAAAAGTGTCAAAATATTTTGAAAATGTTATCGTGTACAGAAAATGCTAATATAAACTTTGATGAAAATGTCAAGCATCCATAGTTTATCGTTTTTGAGTTACATTAAAAAATTATTTGGTCACGCCATGGAGGCACGGTAGTTATGATATAGGTTGATTTAGGTTTATGACGGATGGCCTTGAAGGTTGTGAAAAAATGATATAGGTTCAAGGAAAACATGTGTGTTTCATTTACAATTCGCATAATATCTATATAATATAATATCTATCAAACAATGGCAAAAAAATCCTAGTAATACTAACACTATACAACACGACGAGATTAACATAATACTGTAATTATTTGTAGATTATATGTGTTTTGTTTTTTCGGCATTGTCGGGCTGTGGTTGACTGTATACGACGAATCTGCTAAACGGTACAGTCTATATACGAATTTTAATTAAAAAAAATAAAGTACATTTGGCAAACTATTATGCAATTTAGGTTTAATACCATCGTTTTGTATAGATACCTGCAACTACATATTATGACATTAAACTATTATAGGAAATAATACATGTTTTTAAAAGTCCGCATAAATATACACAGGCTGCCGTTAACTAATTACAATGAGTAAATCACATTTCTTATAATATGTCGAAATTGCTATTAAGTAGTACATAAATAAACCCATTTAGTCAAATGTAATAATATTTTATTGTCTCTCTCCTGTGCGTTGCTACGGCAACCCATGCCCATTCACAGTAATATTATCACAGATTATACGAAAATAATTAAAATAATAAATAATTTCATATAATCTGTGATGTTATTTTGTAAAAACACAAATAATCATTTATTTAATATTATGAGTTCATTGGTTAGGAGCGTTGTATAATCAATCATGGAGCTTTATTTTATTTTTCAGCAATGTTATATAATATAACGATACCCTACACGCGTAGTACGATTTTAAAGCGTATATTATTATTTGCACTGTATTATAAACTTATCATATTGAGATCAGACCAAAAAAATGTCGACCACCAGTTACAGTTTTTGTTAGAAACCCTTGTCGAAGGGTGGGGTGGAGATTTATAATACTATACAGTCACGGTAACTGACTCGAATCGTCTGTACCGGATTAAAGCGTTAACATTTTATCCGGGTCGACTCTCGTTCCACTGCGGATCGCCCTCGAGGGCACAGCCGTTAAGTATATTCTGTTTGTGTGCTCTCTAGGTATAGCTTTTCTTCAATTTCAATCTGAAAATGTCACCATACATCCCGGGCATACTTACTGCAGGTATTTGAAAATTAAACAAAAATATTTTCGACGGTAAAATAACGTAGACAAGTTATAAAAGTGCGATATTGTCCGCGTTTATCATGGCCAGTCGTTTGTACATAATATACAGTCCACTGCGTGTTAAATTTATTTATTTTTTTGTATGAGATTTGAGTCGGGAAAAAAACAAATTTACGATAGCTATAAAATGTGTTCCAGGCCGTTTTGATAAAGCGACTGACTTACGCACGTTGTAGGTATTGTATGAACACTTATCTCAACGTCATTGTAACCGAAAATGCACGATGCAACGTGCTTATTGTTAGAAACGAAATGGGTTGGAAAATATTGTCTATATGCTATTCGGACGTTATTATTCAACCACAGACCGTAAATCGCGCGTAAGTTTTATCCAAAGTTCATCTCGTACCAAGACATATATGGGTAATAAAAAGGGTTCAATGGCAAAGTTAATATAATGCTCATAAAATATGATAATGTACCTACCTATTATTGGTGGCCGAAGATTTTTAATGTCGTTCAAACGGAACGTTTCGTTTGCGTTTTGCGTGTGCATCGCTCAATTCTTTGGTATTGTTTTCTATGGGGATAATATTATAATAATATCGCATTTCTTCAGGTACCTACAGATTGCGTTGATTATTATTTTTCGATTACCCACTCGTGTATTTTAGGTGAGCTTCGGCATTGTGTCATTTAATTATAATTAAAACAATGAAAAATTGTAAGTCACGAATACAATTTTAAATTTAATAGAATCCAATGAATATATTATAGCGTTATCATAAATACGTATTTAATTAAAGTTTGACAAGAGACTTTCAATACCATTTATATACAATGATTTTTAAACCCGTGTTACATCCCAATTATCGCGTATTATTGTTGTTAAATATCTAAATATCTACTCATTGTTAAATAATATATCAAATAAGTTGTATGCAGGTACTCGTAAATAGTAAAATATAATATTATACACGAGTATACATTTTAAATATAAATAAATAAATAAACAGGGTCAAATGAAACTTAAATAGAGTTAGGGGCACCTTATTCATGCATGACAATTGTGTATTGTGCAACGATACATTTGATATCGAACATTGAATTTAATTTCCAATTTAACTCAACAATATCAACACAATAGGCATAGGAATTCGCAAGTGTTTTGAATTTTTGATGTAATCCATGTACTCAGCGCAGTGCGCAATGATTATAATATGGTTTGGATATAAAACAAAGTTTAGGAACGTTCAACTACGACGATAAAATCAATAAAATAATATAGGAAGTAGGTATGCCGAACAAAAATACCAATCCAATCACATTGAAAAGAAGAACTACGTAGGTATCTTTAATTAGTGCGCAATACAGTACAGTCGTTTTCGGACGGCATGTTGTCCGAAAGATTTTTGTTCCCCCCTTAACAGTAAATAATATAGTAAATCAAAACCGCAGAGTATCATCTAGACGTTCCTATTTTATTCCCAGATGATACAGACCAACAGACAGTTTTATAACTTCTGATTGAAATTGAAATCCATCTTAAAATTGCTGCGACTACTTTTCATTTACAGTGCAAACATTTTCACCATTGTATAGAAAGATGGTAAGAATATTTACTGCAAGGCAGCAGTAAAGATATAAGTTTATTATTTAAGATAGGTAAGTTGTATGTATTTAAAAAAAAATGTTATCACTGGCAGTACAAATCGAGAAAATAACTTATCTTAAAAACATACTTACTCAGTAATTACAATTTATGTAATCTATTAGCCATTAGGTACATACAATTATATTACATTAGATTGTTGATGTGACTTTAATACCAGTAAAAGTGATTAGAAAAAATTATACAAACATAATGATTCACTGAGCACCAAGTCACCTCCTATTTTTTTTTTCAATTATGTAGTTATTTAAAATCTGATTTAGAGTTTGCAAGTATATTAAAGAAAAATACCATATTTTCAAATTAACAGGATTTGGTGTGCTACTTAAAAGGGTGTCCTGCAGAGATATAAACTTTTGTTTCCAAATTAGTACCCCTTTATTTACTGTATTTTATTTAGTAGATCATTTTTGTTGAATATTTTTAAATTCAAATTCGAACAAGTTATTGTTGAGTTATTTAAAGTCGGGTAATAACTAAAAAAGATGATTGTGTGTCGATATTATAATGGGTTTGGAATACATTGGGACTATGGTGAATTGACCATTTTAGTAATTTGTATTAATCTATAAACATTTATAATTTATAAATTATAGTAATGGCCCAAGCACCATAAACACCTTAGATCCAATAGGCAATATTACATCGATTTTATATTTTTGTAAAACATTTTAAGGATTATTATCCTTATCATAAACATTTCATTAACTGAAAAACTTCTCATCCAAATTTTGAATACGGTGCACCAACATTTGTAATAAAAGTATCTACTAAGGTTAGGTTCAAGAAATCAAAAATATAATCTTAAGTATATTAAATAATTTCAAAAGTAAAAATATAAATAAATTCATTATTAAAGGAAACATTAGGGGGTCAGCATGTTTGGTGAACGGTGAATCATGCTGTATATAAGTAGTAAACTATCAAACCAAAACTATTTGCATGCATATTATACGTATAATAAATAAAATTAAAAAATCAATACATTTTTGTTATCCCGTAAGTACCCGTATTAGGCCCACTGGTATTTGAATACAAAATATTACAACCGTGAAATTGTACCGAAAAAAAATGTATCATTTTTTAATTGAAAGCAAAAATTGACCTTTTGCAATCATGTAATGTTTAAAAGTACGTATCATTGGAAAAATAATGGAAAATTGTTAAGTTGTTTCAATTAAAAAAAAAAAAAACGTTGTTTAATTAAAATTATTAATTAGAAGTAAATAGTTATATTTTTAAATATTCGATGTATAATGGTGTATACTTTGGTATGCAAAGAAAAATAAAACCAACTAAAATATTTTTCTAATGGCAATATTTTTATCATTTTGTTGACTATACAATCATAAGTTTTATCTTCATCGTCTGCAGTTCGTCCATATTTTACGTCTTTTGAAATTTTCGTTTGTGTTGCTACAATTAAAATATTTGGGATAATTAGTAACAACCTTCTCGGCAAGCTAAAGCGTACAATGATCATTAGACCCTCTTATAAATATAATGCTGAACAATGGTCAATGATTTATTAAAAATGTCTCGTATCCGTCCACTTCAGCCGTTCTAGAACTTGCTATGTATTATACTATAATGGCAAGTAAGAAATTATTAAATTCATTCCAAATCTATCCATGATACTTTGGTTATAATATTTTTTACATACTGTTTGATTATACAAAAAATTACTTCAAAACCTCAAAATATATTATATTGTATGTCTGTAATAAAATAAGGGCAGTTTATCGAGTTTTACCGTTTTCATAGTTAGCTCTGTGTAGAAACTGGAAAATTGCTGAATACATACATACACTAGTAAAATTAATAATTTAACACAAAACATCAAAAATATTGTATAATACTATAACATTAAGTGTGAATGAATGTGCAAAAAATAAGTTTTACTTAAAAGTATACTTAATTCCAACTCAAGATTTAAGTAAAGTTCACAATCCAGAACATGCCCCATAATAACATGATATATATTCAATATTACGACATTATAGTTTGGATATCCATCATCATTACATCACATCGTACTTATTATATTTTAGATTTTGAGCGAAGCGATGAATGTATTGATCTTACAATGATGTGTGTTTTTTTATTTTATTTTTTTGTGTCGTTTTGGGACAGTCAGAAGAAAAAATTCCCAATACTTTTCAAAAGCAACAGAAAAAACAAACAAAAATTTGAGGAAAAGCAGACATTTTTACGGAAACACGGTTTTCGACAAAATCGATTTTGGTTTTTTATATAACTCTTAAAAAATATATCTTAGATATATGACGTTTTTACTGAATTTTTGATATCCACGTTTTCTATACACCATAAAATGTTCAAAATATTTTGACTCCTGTTAAATATTTTATAGGCATATGCAATTTTCGATTATTATTTGTTTTTTAAGTTAATGTTGATAAAAAATGTTTTGCGTGGTCAAAAAACTTGAAAATGTAATAGTAATAGTAAGGTTCTTTGTAAGTTGTTATTAGGTAGTGAAATTTTTTTTTTTTTAATTTTTACAAGAAATATACAATCTATACAGTTAAGCAAAATAAGTATAATATGTGAGATTGGGGTAACAAGCATTAAAGGGTTACGTGAGTAAGAAGCCACCCATCGGTAGTACTTAGCATTAGTGAAAATTAAAAAAAAAATAAATTGGTTGTAAATCCCCAATAACTTTTTATGAGCTTTTGAATTTAGAATTTCGACAAAATTCGTAAAAAATCAACAACATTTTTTAATGTTCAAATGTGGACGACATTACATATTATTAAATAACCAAGAATAATGATTTATGTTATTAATTTTATTGTAAATTAAAAAATATTATTCGTGGGTACTTGAAACTTTTAAATGAATAAATATGAATATATTTTATACACTCAATGATTATTCAAATGCAATTTTTTTAGCAAATGAATTTATCCTACTGTACTAATGCTTAATAGTAAAATAAATTATTTTATTCACAATAACATCATCAAATATACTAAATTACTCGGTAATATTATAGACTGACAGACGGTTTTTGCTCAAAATCGTTTTTCGTATACGATGATATTTTGTCATTGAATTCAAATTTAACACTATCTATTACAGTGACCCACTTGTAACTTACTGAACAGCAGAGTGACATACACTTACCCCTTTTTTTACCTTTTATTATGTCCAAATACATAAATGACGATATTATTGAACTTGAATTTTAAAATTGTTTATTGTAATACTTTTCTTTGTTTAAGGCGAACATTTTCATATCAACTGCAGTATAGTGGAATAACGTTTTACACATTAATGAGAGAATTAATTGATTTAATTAAGACATTCTTTAATTTTTTTAAATGAAATGTCTGATAGAAATATTACAATTTATATTTTAAATAAATTGTATACGTCCACAAGTGTAGAGATGTATAGATGGTTTAAACTATACACAGCGTTTAAAAGACATTATTGTAAACAGAAGTAATTGGGCTAACTTTAAAAGGAATATAGTCATAAACTTAGAAACATGGTATTATAATTTGGAAATTTAAGAATAATACCTTATATATGGTTAACATATTCGTATATTGTAAATAATAATTGTTTTACTTTGTTTCTTATTATTATTCATGAAACTATTCACCCCCATTCTTGTGTTTTACTACTGCTTTAATAATAATAACAAAAAAGTAATAAGCACGCGACTTATTATACATCATCGAATCATATTCGTGATATTAAAACGAAAAATTATACTGTCCTGAATACAGCATTTATTTTTTCGTGGTTTCCGTTAAAATCGACCAGCTATTATTTATATTATACAATTTTATTTATTTATTTGAGTAAAAAAAAGATGTTAAAAATTGTTTTGTAATTATAATCATAATGTACCCACTACACACATACGTCGTAAAACCAACTATTAATATAATATTATGTGAAATGAAATTTAATTATTACGAAAATGTATTGATATTATTTCAATTACTTAAAAAAATAACCGATTTTATTAATATTTTGATTAGTAAGCTACACATTATGGTATACAACCTGTCAACCTAACCTTATGGTTCGTGATTCATTAACATTTGTAATTTCTTGATATTTATGAACTATATACCTTAAGAGGATGTCTGCGCACTATTTGTTTTCTCTCTCTGACCCACGTGCACATGGAAAATTTACGTTTGACCGAACCAACCCTGTGTTATTACTTTTTAATAATAGAGTGAATTCAAATATTATCAAACATTAATTTAAGGACATTACCCTTTTCCTTATGATGGCTATTTTATGATATTTTAATTTTTATGTAAGTTATAAGCGTGTAAATTATTTCGATTTAAGAATGCTTATAAATTGTATGACAATTAAAATTAAAAAAATTAAAAAGTCAAAATAGGGACACAGGTAATGTTCTTATCTTAAAGTTTGATAATAAGTGAATTCACTCTAATATTAAAATTTAAAAGTAACAATACAGGGTTGGTCTTGCTAAACATGCATTTTTAGAGAGAGAGTGTAGAAATGTGATTTATACATGTATGAAAGTGATAATGCTTTGTTAAATTATATGATCTTAGAGAATTCGAGAAGTTAAAATGTTTTTCTTAAAATGTTTGCCTTAAATTTTGAGCAATACTTAATTTGATTGGTCCATAGTGTCCAATGTTCATACATAGGAAAATACGACACTCATATTATGGTAAACCCAAAATGCAATATAGTTGTTTTATGAATTTGAATAAACTGTAGATTATAAATGTTACATTTAGTATAATTTATGATTTATGTGTTGTAACCATGTAGATATTCATAATCAATGCATTGTATGTATATAAAGCCTAAATAACAGGAAGCTTAGATCAAAGATCAAAACAAGTTGTTTCTACTTATTCGAATAATAATGCAAAATGTCGGTAACTAGAGTCTAGAAGTAGTATTAGAATATAGGATATCAAGCAACCATACTTCATTCTGAGATTTATAAATACGGATGATATACCTCTGATGAAACAAAAAACTAAGATATTTTTTGAATGTTTAAATCTGGAGAGAAATATGAAACAGCAATAAATTGTAAATTTTCCATTTACATTAAGAAAGAAGAACGGAAAAATTATCGACACAAAACTTTTATTTTATTTTTTGAAATATTATGTGTGTTTACTTGTTCAGACTGCACAGATAAAATAATATCAGGACAAAGTGATTTTATAATTATGAGCTATCACTGATTATCACACATCGCATTTAACATTGATCATTTCAAATTTCGTGTTGTAGTCATACGTTTTCCGATAAAAAGTGAATCAAAACCGAAATTCTTCAATATTCATTCAACATTTTCAACTACTTTTGGCAAATGGTAAACAAATGTGAATTCACTAAAACTGTACACGAATCTGCTCATCCACCTCGATTCATGTATTTTAGTTTTTTAATCTTATCACCCTCCAGAGCGACAGGCACGTACCTGAAATCGTTCGTGAACATTCTGGACAGATTTTATTCCACGAATGACGATTGATAAATTTCTATGCCATTTATGGATCTCAATGAATAGTGAATCGCATAATATAGTAGGCATGTACTATTGTACTAGCTACCTCATAGGTGTAAACACTGTAAAGTGTTAAGTTATAATGATAAAAATGCTTTTATAATATTAATCACAATTGTACTCTTGTTATGGAATCTGTAGCAGTATCTCGTTATTAAATTTCCAGGATAATATTATAATATTATGTCTATTGACCGTATTAAATACTTACCGGTAAACGATTTTCCGTCATGGTAGTAATCCCTTCTTCATGATCTTATTTACTGTCTCAAAATATACTATAATTATATAGAACAAACATTGTTATGTGTATAATATAGTAAGCTCATGATCAAGCTAGCAAAGTATTACATTTTATCTTATCGGTTTTTAAGGCAAGCAATAATAGACCATCTACATCATTATTTATTATTTTATTTCAATTCAAACTTTGAATTAAAAATAAACAATTATAGAGTAGTTCATACAAATTAAAAATTCTGGAAATAATGTACACGTCATTATGTAGACACTTTACTACATAATGGTTTTATTTGAAAATATCTTGTGATCTTTTTTCATATTTTGTCATTAACGTGCAATGTAAACATTTGTTAACATACCAAGTAGTATAGGTACTGATATTAATCTTATCACAATAACCAAAGTAATAATCATAATTATCCTTATCGCATGTTATATTTGCACTAGTATATAATATGTTCATGATTTGCATGATTAATTGTTTAGTACTTCTGTGTTTATCATATTTTATCAAGCTGTACAAAATGAATTTGGATTCAAAAAAAAAATGTTTTTGATATCATTATTATGAGTATTACTTATTAAAACCATAATTATTTAAATAAATATAATTAATTTTGTGTAATTTATATTTTTCGGTTTTGCAGCTTTTTGGACACAGTGTGCGTCCAAGAAAAAAAAAGGTCGATGAAGCAGAACTCGTCTAAGAATTTGAATTGTTGTAAGTATATAAACTATAAAGTAAATCGTGTAATATCTAAATATTTTCATATCAAAAATGATTTGTTTAAATAAAACCATGTCACTAAAGCACATTGTTGGCAACTAGCTTCAAACAAATAAAAACGAATACAAAAAAACTAATATAGATTTTGTAGTCATTTTTCCTAAACTCAGCATAAAATTCTCATAGAGAATTTTTTTTTTAAAAAACGAAAATACATGCAGGGTAGGAGTAAGTAGTAGCTAAATTTGCGTGCTCCATTGAAAACAAAATAATAAAAATAATAATAACTTAATTTAATTAAAACGAAATAGTGCTCGAGTATAAAGTGCAATTTTCCTATAAACTAAAAAATAATTGTTTTTATTGTGAAATCATAATTACATTTTTATAGATTATAAAAAAAATTAAATTTGTAAATATAATGTGCCAAGTAGCTACACTTCGGTCTTAGTACATAATAAAAAATAACAACTTTTGTATTGGTATTATTATAGAAATATACAGTACCTACAAAGATAAGACGCATTAAATTAAATATGTATTATTATTTGTATTTTCTTAACATATAAATTTATTCTAAAGCTAATTTAAATAACTGTATTTTTTCTCTAAGGCGTAAATTTGGTTATCTTATGTATTATTCTTTGGTTTGCCCTGTTTGTTAACTTAATCTCATATAAAATGTATAATAAAAACATGGAAAATATGTACAAAAAAGTAAATACAATAATATTTTAATATTGTTGTACAATGTGCCTATCTAATTTAGAAGTACATAAAAGTGTATAAACAATTATGACGTTTTGTCTATATTGTATAGTTCTATAACTTAACAAAAATGTTTTTATACTTATCGTATTTTTTATAAAATAATTATTGTGAGATGAGAATTGTGTAAATTCGATTTAGAAAATAATATCTTAAAATTACTGCAGAAAATAAAAAATGGATTTTATTCAAACTTATTATACTTATACTGTTCATGATGTACATATGAATTATTATTTTATCGAATATAAGATAAAGATAAGAAAACAAAAATTAAATGAGCATAATCAAAAACGATATAACAAACGCGCACAGAATACGCAAATCTTGATAAAAGTATCCGAATTGAATCTAATTGCAGATGGTGCAATAGCAATAAAATTCGATACTTCTGTTACAGATTAAATTACAAAGTTTATATTATTAAAGTAGACAGCAGTAGACAGTGTAGAGAATATAAATACGAACGTTTGTAGTTATGGTGGTATTGCAGTCCATGGTTAATCGTAAATGAACATTCTCGGAATGAAAAAAGTTGGAGCTAACACGTTATTATGTCGTAGACGATGTAAGTATACCGATGAAAAACGGTAGACAAAAATATAGTTTACTCGACAAAAAAATAAAACGTATCAAAGGTACATCCATATATATATATATATGAGTTGTAATTGTCGTTATTATTGATTAATGGGATAAAAATAATAATGACAATAAAATTGTTTAGAAAAATTTAATAACAAAAATGTTCCTCGACTACAAACATTTTTGAGAACACAACTTTTAAAGACCCTCATTATATTTTATTAAAATGAAATGCTTTGGCTGTTATATTATTTTGTTTTGATTTGGACGTCGTCGAGTGAAGTATATGTACTAGGAAATTTGTTTCAGCTTAAACCAGTGCTTTTAAATCATACCGTGCTTGAAAGGTATTCGAATAATAATTATCATTTAAAATCTGTAGGTATATTATAATAACAACTTAAAATTAAACTAATTAAAAAACTAAATTATGACAAATCATGTCATACAACAATGGAATGGATTAATATTAAATAATATTAAATATTCAAGGATAACAGACAAATTCATCGTAGTAAACTATTAAAGGATATAGTTGAGAATATGATTGGCCCGTGGCTGTAAAGGACTTAATGTTAATAGTTACTGTGAATTGCATGGAGTAGGTACGTCAGCGTAATGAAGAATAGCAATCAAAAAGTTAGAAGGGTACTGGAGAAAAGATGACTCAGTGCCATGGTTATGAATAACATATAGCAGGAATCATTTAAATTCAATTCGAAGGAATTATGAGTTCCTTGATTCCTACTTAACCACATACAAAGAGGATGAACAATTTTGGGATCTTCAGCAAGGTATACTGTATTCTAATTTTAATTTTAATTTTATTAAAAAAATTTAGAAAAACATTGCAAATTAAACTTCTAATACTTTTAAACTTAAAGTGAAATCAATACAATATGATTAAGAATGGTTAATGACGGATGCAACCAAATTATGTTACCAACAATTAAATTAAAAATTAGAAAAAAACTTTTATAAAAGCCATAACTAAATAAATACCTGTCTTTTGTTATTTATTATATTAGGTTATTAACATAAATTGTATTATTACCTATAAAATAGAAAAGCACTTAGGCGATAGTCACTCAAAATAATTTTCTTTAAAAAAATACATACCTAATGGTTAGAGTGGTTTAATGTTACTGTGTATTTTTTATTTATATGATAGCAAAATATAAACTATTAGTTTTTTTTGAATTCTTTTAGTTTTAAGTTTACCTAAATAACTTATTGAAAAACATATATTATATTCTTAAACCTTTATTATAATACAAAAAAATAAAGAAAAGTCAATATTAATAAAATTGTATTTCTATATAGCACTGTAGTTGTATTTTTTTATATTTTTAATTTTTATGCTTCTATAAAACTATAAGTCGATAACCCTATTTTACACCTTTTCATTAAAAAAATTTATATTTTAATGGGTAAACTTTTTTCTTCGTGGATGTTGTATATTATTATAATAATTTACTAAAATACTACCTATTTATTGATGGTTTATCAATTTGCAGTTGATATATTATATTTTTTGGTGTCAGTTAAATAAATTATAAATAATATTAATTTAACGATTGTGTTTTAGTGTGACGATAGTACTTAAAAATGTCTTGGGTGGGATAATGAGTAAAAAATATATTTTAATAAATACATAAAATCTAAACAGTTAATGCTTAATTCTAATCGTTTGCATTATATCATTATGTCTAGCCATATTTAGTCATAATAGCTAAGTAATGTTTTTTATGTGAACGAAAGTTTACCATGGTTTTGGTTGCCTATCCCTTAAGAACAGTAATATATGTATATATGTAATGTAATGTATATATATATATTGTTTTTTTATTGGTTAAGCATCAACTACATAGGTTATGTAATATATATATTTAATGTACAATAACAAATATTAATTTTTTTTTTAAATTAATAGTACTTCCATCTCAATATAAAGTATTTTTGTTCTTCTTAAATTTTGTACTAAATGTTTTTTAGAAGAATAAATTTCTTTAATTCCGTATAGTTCCCACTAAATTAAACTAACTGATGTGATATTTAAGTCCTCTTTCGATTCATTACTGAGATAACATTGTATAAATTGTTAAATAAACATTGTAAAGTCGTCATTTTAATAGCATATATAAATCTAATTAACCTACAATCAAATAGTATATTGAATTTTCAAGTATCGATATCTTCTGATTTTTTATTAGTTTTATGAACAATATCAACAAATTAATCATATAATAAGATACCAAGCTTTAGCATATATTTTGTTTGAACTACATACAACTTAAAATATAGCACAATACTCGTATTTCACTTTTTATTTAGTAAAATATCAAATACTATTTATATTGTATCTTAACTATAACTAGTTGAAACTATAATTCATATTTAGCTGAACAAAAAAAATATTCTAGAAAGATGTTAGGTCATTATATTCTGTTTTGCATAAAAATTCATATTTTCTAAAATAAATAAACAATATTGTTACCATAGTACAGCAAAACAAGATTTTCGTACTCTTTGAGAAGTAAGACAATTTAAAGCCCAACTATTTTTATTGACTTATAAAGTTTTTAGTGTTTTTACACTAAATTGAGTTTATATTTTTATTAGAAAATGTATTCCATTTAGGACCGTTTATAGAATGCGATAACTTTTGGTTTTCAAACTGAAATCTTAAAGTTTCATATAAACCAGGACAAGTGGTTTTCATATGTAAAGCATATTTACGTTGATTATTTAACGTTTCAAATTTGTGTTATCTTTCTTAATATTTTTAAGGCCATATGATATTATATGGTCTTGTAGTTATAGTTTTATTTGTATTTTTAAAAAAAATATGTTTTATTTAATATTTTGAGTGCTAATAATAACAGTTTATTTAAAATAAAGAGACGCTACAGCCACACCAACTCCAAAGACTCGGATTCTTTTTTATATTACATACACATTTCAGTATATGAATAATATATTATTTACTCATTTTTATTTCCACAACAAAACAGCTACATTAAAAGCAAATAAGAGTTGAACGTTTTAGCGTAAATACAAATAATAATAAAAAACTGAGACTTGACAGATACTTTTCGCATGACGTTATTTATTGCACAAAACGAATTCAGGCGATGCATTTTCTTATACTAAAAAAAATAATTCAGTTTTCAAACAGCAGCAAGAAAGTAACTTTTATTTTTATATATATTTGTCAACACCTCATAATTTTCAGAATAAGATTATTTATATTATTATGAAGCCACTAGAAGATTGAAATATACAACTTGGGTGGGCAGAGATAATAAACTTTTTGTAATAAAAAATTACCAGGTGTCCTCCTGAAGAAAAAAAAGGGCTAATAAACTATAGCAATCGAAATGTATATAAATCATAGTTAGTGTCACCGGTATCGTAGTAGATGAATTCTGTCGTCCTAATTGGATTAATTATTTATGCTCTACCGAAAACTTTTGTTTGTTTTTTTTTTATCGTCTTATTTTTGGTTGGTTTTTGAAGTGGCACTATGCCAAAAATTTCATTCCACAATTACTCACCACTAAGATTTCTATTCGAATTTACGACTGCAATACAGGTGAAAACAGTGAACCAAAAGAAGAAATATTTTGTGTCGCCAAAACCTCAAATCCATTTGGTCACCATTCAACTTTTAGATTTTACAGCTTCTCTGAATTAAAACTTGAAACATTTTATAAGCCTCCCACGTCTAGTGATATGCACCAAGTGACATTTGACAAGTCCTAAAGAGACGACACCGATTAAACTCCCAATACGGCTGTATTGTATATTACATAAAGTGCTCGATAAAATACTATATATTTATACCACTCAATTGCATTTAAGCTTGGATATTGGAGTAAGTATTTAGAATTTTTTTTTCAATGGTAAACATAATAAACCTACTTCCGAAATATTTGTGTATTTTTATGTCTTAAACGATATTTTTATTCATTATCACGTTAGAAAATAATGAACTATGTGGAACCTAAATGTATTTTGTAATCAAAATATTTTTTTAGAATATGATGATTTATCATTAGTCTTACAATAAAAAAAAAACTACTTATTTGGTGCTTTTTAAATATTTATTGAAGTTTTCATACTTATAGAAAACTTGGTAACTTAATTTCTACGAAAAACAAAAAATAAATACTTTAGTTGTATAGTAGTTGTAAAATATTTATTTGTTCAGTTCAAATACTATTGTAAACTATGCAACTCAAACCAAACTTCTATAAATACGTCCAAATAAATAATTATTTACTAAGTTCACAAAGAAAACTTTGAATTTCATTATCAAAACAAGTACTACATTGACAAGCTTATTTATACTACTGCACAGCAGAATTATCATTATTCGTAAAAGTGTTTTTCAAAGATGTTTTTTTTTATGAAATTCGAATCAAACTCAGACAAAGTTGAATAGATTAAAATGTTTTCAACTTCACAAATCATTTCATCTGACCCTAAGTAAACAGCATTAACCTAATCTTCAGCGTTTGTATTACTGACTGTTTTTGAATTCTAAGAAACCCAATAAAATGTATAGGCTACGAAATAATAAAATAACTTTTACACAAAGCACTGAATGAATACCATTACTTAGTGTAAAGTTGATGTGCAGTCTGAATAATATGCATATTATGTTCATCATATTATGTTAATAATTATTAACATCGAGATTAACCTTCTGTACTCTTTAATATTTGGCCCCAGTGGTGGATCTAGGTTTTTTTTATGGGGGATGCTTCGGTTAAGGTATTGTATTCTATTTACTCCATCCAGATGGCACGACCTTTTTTTAGTCCTAATATTCTACTAAATATTTAAAAGGATAAACATAAGTGACACTTTAAAAATACTACTAAAATCTCTTTATTTAAAAAAAAAATTCTACTCTGTAATAAAATAATAAAAAGTCCATCACATCCACTAATTGTATTTTTTAATTCTTTATAATTGATTAACAAAAAACAAATAACAATTTTTCGGGCCATTTCGACCTATACTCTAATTCCATCCCCTTTTTTTTCCGAGTGAAGGTGTTAACTACTTGGTTTATATCTATCTGTTTGTGAATATTTAACATGGTTAAATCATTTAGACGTTATTCAGACATATTGGACCGTTAAACATTTTTCGAATTCTTCAAGGTTGAGAAGAACGCTCTGCTGTGGCTGTAAAAACTGGTAACTTGGCAAAAATTTCAAATTTGTTATAGTATTTTGATGTTGGGGAAAAATTCATTGCAATGTTCTAATGCCTTAACAGTAGTTTGTGGATTATTTTGAATGTTGGCCCACTTTTTTTCCCCCAAATTTATTTCCGCTTTCAATTCTAAATCCGAACCTTCAATAACTTCACAATGCAATTTAGCGGTCCTAATATACTATCAGTATCATAAAAGTTAATGTTTGCAGGAATTAGGATTTCTAGTGCAATAATATTATTACATTTTTAATTAAATCTAGAATCAAGTACATGTACAATATAATCCAAAAATTGTATAAATATTGTAACTCTAAGCCAAACCGTAGGCTTAAAACCAATAATATTACTTCTTTGAGTTTGCTGACCACAAAGTCGAGGGATTTTTATTTCTTATCCAAACATTTGAGCTTTTTTGGCACCAGACACAATATTCATGTCTGATACCCATGGTAGTGATGTATCGTTCTAATTTTCAGTCACTTCTGGTTAACACTTATCAGTATTTTTGAGGAAAAAATTACTTAATAGTTTTTTTTTTGTTACTTATTTAGCTTATAAACGGCTCACTGAAAAATACGTATGGTATGTAATATTTGTTTTTAACCAGGTAACAATATGCCAAGGGGGTGCTGTAGCAATCCTAGCACCCCCTCCGAACCCACGCCTGTTTGGCACACATCGATAGTTATGTTTGATTGCCGACTAAGTTCAATATTAAGGTAATGAAAATATGACAGATAATTGATTGGTGATAATCAAAGAAAACTAAGTACGACACAATTAAACAAATTGTCTCCGTATAGTTTTCTTGTTGTTGTTATAAACATATATAGTTTCTAATGCGGGGATGGATTTCATTTCGTATTAGGTTCCAGGTTGTTATCCTATCACGGTAAAGAAATGTCAACCACACTGTGCACGCATGCGTATGGAATATTATGGGTTCGTCATCGACACGGAAAAAATAACTCAGTCCATTATACACCCAGATAATATATTTTAAACGAGCCATTTTTTCGCTTCAGGTTATTTAATACCTTGTGTTAACAATGGAATATTAGTTTGCGTAATATTTTGAACAAACACACCACACACGCGCGCATACAGTCATAAAAAAAACCTTTGGCGTACCGTGAAATTTTCTTTAAGTAATCTTCCATAAAGCAGTATATGTATTATAATACAGTGTACGGGAACGCGAAAAGGTCAGAGTAATATTATCTGCAAGAAAAATATGTTTTGGTCTCGAAATTAGATTTTCGCGTTCACCTACTACAACACACCTATACGTATAATATACTATTTATGTATAATAATGCGGGCTTGGTGTACTATAATAATGTACTTGCGCGGCGTTTACACAGAAAAAAAAACTTTGCTCGATGTTCGCGGGGGAGGAGCTAAAATATGAAAACCCATTAACGATATTACAATTGATAATGCACACGGACCGCTTACCTATATATGCGCGTAACACACATACGTGTATATAATATAATATTATGTGTGTGCGCGTGTGTGTAGGTATGTATAAAGTTATATAACACCGTCTCGGTATTCAATCAAGTCGAAGCGGAACTTCATTATACCCACGCACGTGATATCCGTGATTTTTGTAGGGTCGATTGGATGTGGTGGTTGGGGAGGAGGGAGGGGGGGGGGGGTTGCACTCGAATACATACAGCACATAATATGCGTATATATATTTTATAGAGGTGTACGTTGCAGACGTGATAATATTACGTTTTTAACCCTATACAACGGTTGGTACGTTTTTTTTTTTTTTATTATTATTTTTTAAATGCAATTTTTTCCCTTACCCGATTTCCTCTTGGAGAAACAGCACGAATGGGAGTACGCGAACTGGAAAGTGCCGGCCAACAGGGACCCCAGATTGGATATGCACAGCAACATTAGCGGCACGCCGAATAACGCGTAGACCATAGTTACGATTTTGCCTTCTGGTGTTTTTGGTGCCAAATTACCGTAGCCTGAAAAAAAAAACACACTCGTTGAATGAATAAATATATTAAAGGGATTTTAGGGATGAAACGTTTTATGAACGATTCAGGTTAACATAATATTTTGAAAAATTAAATTTAAAATATTGGTGTCTTCATTACATCAATATTATGAGATACATCACAATATTATAAAATATCATTATTTTAACAGTAAACACTCATCATCTTGAAAATATTACGTACATTTTTTTTTACATAGCTGTATAATTATAGAAAATATTTGTTGAAAGAAAATGAAATTTTTACTTTTTTTTATCTTAGTTATTTAAATTTTGCCTTTTTGAATATATTTTTAAGAATTTGTATAGACTATATGAGTAAAGTAAAGTCATTTTGTATTATGAATACATAATAATTATATAAGATCCAAGTTATTCAAATAAACCCATTTTATTAGTTCTTTTCAGTTATAAAAAAAACTGAAAGACGTGATGACATCAAATCATATATAAAAAAAAATTAAAAAACATTAATATGCTTTGAGAGATACTGCATGTAGCAAATATGCTATATGCTTCGTTTAATAGCAAGTTAAATGAACCACCATGGTATTGTAAAAAAATATATCATTAACCTTATGTTTGTACAATCTTACCCATTTTAAGGATTTAATTTTTCTGAACAATAATAATTGCCATAACAAGAAAAATTGTAAATCAATGAATTATTCTAAAATTTTAATTTCACAATTATAAATCAAAAGTATTTAGGCACTTTGTTTTATGCATTATTTTATTAAGGGGAAACAAAAAAAAACTATTTTTAATCTTTACAGATTACTTAAATATTTAATTAAAAACAATCATTGAAATAATTGTTTTCCAAATTAAATTTTCTTAACTATCAGTATTTTATTACTAACAAATATAAATGTTTTTGAAGATTATAAGTAATTTTGACACGTCAAACTCATTTTATTATTTATGGATATTTAATATTTAACTGTAATCTCTATTGATGAATATTGTTGGAACGTAAGAAAGGCAATTTATGGAAAGTACATAAATACAATTCGAAATTTGTTTCCATTTTATTATAACATTACAAAAACGGTTTTAACTTATAGTTTTATCATGTCAAACGTACCTTAACCGAAAAAAAGCTACAACAATTATCAGAATCTAATAGAAAACAATCTTATTTGGTCACAAGATAAAAAAGCAATAGTTATTCATAAAATGCAAATTATAGTCTCAAGAATATTTTATATCAGCAAGTAAAAAAATAATCTATGCTTGAATATAATAATTTTTCCATGGCAAAAGGATTTTTAATTTCATATTAAGGAGAAAAATGTTTTTTTGCTAAGGATTTTGGAGTGTGAAAATCCAATTTTAAACAAGACATTTATTAAATATCTACCTAATTAAATTATTTAAAGCTTATGCAATTAGAGTTATATAGTAGCACATATATAGATACCCCTTAAAAATGTTGTCCCAATATTTCGTTTATAAAAACGTCAAACACCTTCTCTCGTTTGGGTATCTTGCATGTTCTTTTGTGTTGTGCTGAGTTTTATTTGGTTACAAATAGTTTTTTTTTCCTTGCCGAGAAGTTAAGTTTATAAGGGGAGTAATAAATGTTGTGTTTATCTTTTATATAGTTTCAATAACTATTTAAACATTAAAACAAGTGGATAAAAATTTAAGACGTATGTTTAAAAGTAAACAACCTTTAGATTTTATTCATGGGGTTTTTATTCAACTTAGGAAATACTTTGAAAGTTTATTATTTTCAAATACATTGTTATATATTATTTTATTTTATTTGTATACTTACATTTCTTTTAAATATTTACATTCTTACACGATGTTTTAAGAGCTTAGACCACCTTTTAAAGATTTACTTAATGTTTTTGTAAATTGTATAATTTTTTTAATTTCTATAGAACCAAACCGAAGAGTGTATAAATAACACTATAACTGATATGAATATTTACTTTATTTATAGTTTGCAGTTATTTGCTAAACTAATTTCAGTGGAAGTAACGAGGAGACACTTAAACACTGTAGTACATTAATATCTGATAGTTTATTTAACAGTTTAGTTAAATTTCGAATGTTCTTACTCCTTAGTTGATATAAAATTGAATATTACAGTAAATCTTTTTAAGATAACAATTAAAATATCGTATATTATACAGCATTATAGAAACATTTTAATTTAGGTACCTTTCGTAAGAAATTGAGTAGGTACTTAAATTATCTAATATCTTGTAACTGAGATGAATTTGATAATTTGTTTTGTCGATTTTTATACTATTATTACACCCTAACTTTTTGTACTCAATATCATTAAAAACCTTAAATTAAAATATTAATATTTTATTATTATTAGTAATTGTATTGTTTTGAATAAATTAGACACACCCTTTTGTCGAATATAACTTAAAACAGTGGTATTATTAAGTATAACTAGGTACTTTTCTACCTTTTTTTCATCATTTGTAGTCTTCATACCTACCTTGTTGATTAATAAAGATAATACTGCATAATTTCTATTCAAACCAAAGTTACAAAAGCATCTAAAATGTATGGGTAACGACAAAAGTATTAAAACACATTACAACATTAATATTACTTATTATAATATAAATTAACGAGCCAATTAAATATTAATATTACTCAGTTTATTAATATGTTCAACTTAACAGCACTTGTTTTAAGAGAATCTACAATATACTCAGTTAATTATAGTAAAAAATATTGTTAATGTGTTCACTGGTTTATTTTAAAAGAATTAAATGATACAAAATGTATATAGCATTATAATTTAAAAAAGTTAAATCATTATAATAAATTAAACATTTTTGCCTATTTTTTTCTATGAATAAAAATAAATGATCATACCTACTATAGTAATACCTTTTAATAGTTATATGTTTTAAATCCATTATTATCTCGAGGGTTGATACACAATTCGATTGCTTTACTTATAATTGTATGGTTTAGATAATTAAATCACATAATTTAAATAGCTTATGCCATCTCTTTAAAAAAGAAATTTCACCCAAACTCCTCTTGGTAATTTATTGAAATCACTTACATAAACCACTTTAGTTACAAACACTATAATTGTTTTATTCCATATTTAAAATGTCAATTTGGTTTTACAAACCTAGCTAAGCAGCACACTTTGTGTGTAAACTTTAAAAAACAATCTTTATTTAATTTAAATAGAAATGATTCCAATCAGAGACATTAAACAAAAAAAAGTTCATAAGATGATCGGTTCAAAATGAAAGTTTGTCGGAAACGTCTCACCCGCACGGAGTCAAACGCATACTACGTGATGCAGCTTTCAGTTTTGAATTTAATTCGAAATCATTTTACCGTAACGATAACGAATCACACAAAAGTATTATAATTTATAAGATATACAATCGAGAAACACGTGTAACGCTTACCGATTGTCGTGATAACTGTGACCGAGTATAATAGCGCGCCTGTTAATGACCACTGTTCCGTGTTCTTGCTGTCGTATCCTTGTATGTTTTTTGTTGATATGATCTGAGTCTCAAACTTGTGCAGCGGTTCGTATACTAATTTCGTCCAATTTAATTCGTGTAACACGTGCATTCTCACTGAAAACAAATACATATTGTAACAAAATAAATACTTAATTCCAAAGTGCCTGTTTGAAAATAATCAAATACTACGCACGAATGCGATTCCGCAGTGGCGTACAAACGGTGTTTGAGGGGAGGGGCGTGTTCAAACCCAATTACTTTAATTATTTGAATTTAAACTTTATCTCTCTTAAAATACATACGAACTTGAAATATGGATTTGATAAAAAAAAAAAACAACAATAAGTCAAGTTGATGAATTAAAAAAATATATAATTATTTATATTGTAAAATATATTTCACGAATTACATAATAATAATAATATATAATTCAATTTTACAGACTCGCGGTTATTGTCAATCATTCCAAATTATTATTACTACTGTTTTTATCATTATTTCTGTACAATATATTGTGTTAAATTAAGACAAATTGATCAAGACGTATTCTATGATTTTATGCAATACAATTAATTCATTCAAAGTCTGATAGGTAGTAACAGTAAAACTTAATGTTTTCAAAATCAATAAATAAATGTAAATAGAAATGTTAACGTTACTCAATTTGAAATGCATTTATATTACATTATTACAGCCATTGTAGTGACAACAGTCAACAACACAGCATATCTGTAGTTAATCATGCAATTAATAATTTTGGCTGCTTAAATTGTTTTTGGTCAATTAAAAAAGAAGGTCCGCTTTTAAAATCTGAGTGCATCTGTGTGACCTAACATGATCTAACCTGATCGAAAAATTGATATTATTCAGTATAAAATCAAGATAGATTAATCCTGTATAACTAAAGCTGAAGATGCATTATTGTCAATACATTTACAACAAAAAACAGTCAATATACTATCGAAGCAGATACTGACAACAGCATTTTTTATCAACATTCTATTCTCGTATAAAGTTTAGTGTTTGCAACTGTCAACTGTGTGTAATAAGAGTAAAAAAATAAGATATAAATATTACGTACCATTGTACCAACTTTTATTACTAACTTTTTTTTATTATTAAAATTATTTACAATCTATACAATATAATTAGTATAATAAGTAATAACTAATAAGCAACTTTGATAGTGGTTAATAATGATAATGGTTAATGACAGGAGATTATCATATTTTATGGGTGGGCACTTCAGCAGTGCCACCCGACCTGGCATATTTTAAGTATTATTGTGTTTATTATTTTTTTTTAATGTTTTTTTTTTTAGTATGTCCCTAGGCCACTGTCTTTTGAGTCTTCAACATACATTACCGGGAAGTGAGATGGAGGATAGTTGTTTGATTAATGGGTTACTATGAGAGTTTAAGTTAGTATGAAATTTAAACTTTAAAGTAATATAATTTTGTTAATTGATTAAGGGTAGGAATTTTTAGGTCTCTTTGAAGATTATTGTTTTTGAAGTATCAAGGAGAAGACGTTACTATGGCCGCAGGCAGATGGATTGGAAAGCTTGAAGCGTTTCGAGAGTACTTACCTACTTAAAAATGAAAACTTGTTACAGAGAACGATTTGAATAAGCTATAATATATTTTATATATTATACTTATAACTTATAAGTCATATAATTTTTTTGTATGTTGTGTACTTGTGTTATTTTTGTTGAAAATAATTTTTTATTGTAACAAATGTAGGTACTCTTCAAAATTTTTTTTTATTATTCTGAACACGTCTGCATGTTTTTTCTATTGAAGAAAATTAAAATTTGAAATGAAAATCATTGTTTTAATTTTTAATAAGCTTTTTTAAATTTTTAAGCGAATTGAACATGGTCATTATTAATTGAACATTCAATAATCTATTCATGAAAGGATATTTTCAGAGAATGGAATGAACATTTTTGTTCGTACTCGGAATTTCAATAAAATTTACTAATCTGTAAAAACAGGGTACACCTTCTGGAATAAAGAACTGTATGATGTAAAATGTACAGCTGTTAGAACAACATATAATTAGTTACACATTAGTTAAAGTATTTTAAATCAATATTTTGGTTTCTTTTTGAAATTACTTTTATGAAAATATTTATTACACAGTAATAACTAATAATATAGGTACATAAAATTCAATTTTATGAACAAAAAAAAGGTCAAAATGAATTATCCCGTTTGCTCGAATAAGTTAAACGTCTTACAGTTATGTATGTGTCGTCATATTTTACGAAATTCATGTTATGAAATAATGATAGGAATGACGTTATACATACAATATATTGATATGATTGCTTGATTATTTTTAAATAGATTCTTTGTTTTTTTGCTTCAATAAAAATGTATTCTCAACATCCAAACGGTAAAAAATATTATGTAACAGTATCAAGTATGTATAATGAATAAACTCGACTCACATCATTTCTCGTCGGCATGCAAAAGCAAACTGAACGTTTTTGCAAACGAAATCCGCAAGAGGTACGCGATCAACCTGACTTGCATTTATAATATCTGATATAGGCAGAAATATAGCTAAGGGTGCCACTGTAGGTAGTGTCATATATTGTTGTTTCGATTCTCGTGTGAGCCTCTGCGGCACTTCTCTCCTTGGTGATTCGTGATGGTTTCGCCCACCCAAGTACAAAGTACGATACTATTACAATAACGAGTCATTTACATTCATTTTCCACCGTACAGACTGTAGAGTGCTTTAAAGCGAAGTTGAAGTAAGCGAATCATCAGCAGGACTCGTCTGTTCCTCTGGCACGTGATGATAATAACGTCGTTGTAGCGAGTGGGTGTATACAGCGTGTTCGCGATAAGGTGTTACCTATTTAACGTAGACTGTGCAGATCGGGAAAATGGAAACAACTGAACATATAACTACCGTCTTCCCAAAGGTCACCGGTAAAGAAGTTTTTGAATGAGCTGCGTTTACCATTTCTTAATATACTCAAAAGAAAACATTTATGCGACGAATAGTATTTTTCTTCTTGTTTTCATTCCGTTTTAGTTTATTATCTTAGGAGACTCAGTGTATATAATATGGTAGTCCGGTTTTAAAATGTATTGTATATAGTACAAAATGCATTTACTTATATAGATCTTACAGATTAGTAAAAAAAAAACTACGTTGGTTGGTTTGAACTCTATAGAGAACGCATATAAACCGGTGTGTTTATCTTTTAAAACGAATTATCTAAATATTATCTTACGCAATATGGTAAGTCAAAAGTAACGAGGACCATAATGTTATTTTAACGAGAACCATTTTTAAATATATGCATAACTTGTAAACAATTTAGTAGTTCAACTCGATGTACATTAAATGTTTTGAAACATATTATAATAACACATAACTCCCCTACTACCGTTTAATTGATTATTGCAAAAGCAGTTCATAATTTAAATGTGATAATCCTATACAGCAAACGAATTGATCGAATAATTATTTTGTATGCGCGAGAGGCGAGAAAATAACATCACTTTGTGTACCTACTTCAAATACAGAATACATTAAATTTAAGTGAAAAATATTAAACATAAAATATGAATTTGAAAATGCTTTTTAATTTTAAGTTTAAAAAAAAAATGATATGAATTACGATAAATTCATTATATGCTTTAAAAAATAATTGTATATAATATAATTTATGTAAAGAGTGAATCTACAAGCATGCTTGCCAACATTTTTCTTTAGTAATACAGATATTTAATCGGATTTTCGAAATTTTGAAATATATTTTATGACCATGTTTTCAAATTCTTGAGATTTTTTGTACTACTTAAGGGGTATCCCGCGGAGATAAAAAACTTTCGCTTTTCAAATGAGAACCCAGTAGATAATTTTTCAAAGTATTTAAATACTTGCCATTGGGTACTCGGGCAGATGAGGTAGAAGCATGTATCAAAGGTTCACGTTCACATGGCCTCGATCAAAAATACCATCTCTTAAAATCAAATGTATGTTTGTAGAAGTAAACACTCAAAAACTGGTAAATTAATTTTGATGAAAATGTCAAAGGTTATTTTTAGAGATATCATACAAGTTTAGGGAGTAGTTTAAACTACGTCAAAAAATGCATTCAGCGTTAAATCCAATCCGTGATTTGTGGTTGCCTATCTGGGTCAAATTATTTCACAAAGCTATAGGTACATTGACGCCGATTTTTCGGAGAACAGAGATAAACTATAACTAAGATACACCTATATAGCGCTGTATTTTTTATTTGTTCAATTTCCTGAGTAAAGTCAAGTTTTACAACTATCTACTTAATACAATCAAAGGCCTAAAGGCTAAAACGGATGAACATTATGCAAATCCACAGTTTTTGACCGATTTTCATAAAATTGTCGTTAGTAGATTCAGTTAGATTTATCGTATAACTGGCTATTTTTTATTACTTATTTTTTCTTTTCCTTTCAACACACAAATGTTGAGTGTATAGTGATGTGCGAAAAGCAATCTTTATGTTATTTATATATTGTTGCCGTCGGTTGTAGAAAATATAATAGTTATTATGATTTGATATAATCTTAGACATGTATTTTAAATTTAATCAAAACAACTTATGAATTTGTGCACTTTACATTTGACGAAGTTTTTGAATTGTTGAATCTACGTGCATCTAATATGTCACAAGCAACGTTGTGTAGGATCAGCTAATATATATATATTTATTATGATAAACTTATAGCTTTTTTAAAGGTTAAATATGATATTCATCACTAATTTAAAAAACATTGATTCCTTTAAAAAATAATATTATTAAATACTGTACAACTCATCTGTCCTCGCTCGATACTTTTTACATATTAAAAACGTGATGTAGATAATCGAGACTATGACGTATATAATATATACTTTTAGGGTATACCTGTAGCCTAGAATATAGTTCATAGTTATATAACAGAGTATAACTCTTTAATATTTAGTTACTGGGCTAAAATTTAAAAGGGTGAGAATTAATTAATTTTTTTTTGTTTGTATTTTGAAAATACTTTGAAAATGCACATCAAATACAAAATGCATTTTAAATATACATATTTTAAATGCATTTAATTGAAATATTGCTCATCCTTAGGCATGCCGTATAAGTACTTCTTAATTATTTTAATTTAAAACAATTAGTAAATGATAAATTGCCTGTTAGTCTCTTTATCGAGAAGAAATCATGTTTCATTTCAACTACAAAAGTTATATCCTTTGAAATGTGTACAATCAATTTAAATTTAAATTTTACAGCAACCGGGGCTATATATTTTCAAGTGTGCTAGAGAAAGTTTTTGAACCATTATCATTTCCGTATATAACTAGATACTTTGTGAATTCGAAAAAAATCACTTCACTTCGACTATAATACTTTACATCGAACAATGACTTGTTATTAAACGCTTCGTGATATTGTATACCTACTGTTAATAATAAAGTTTAAAAGCTGTTAAACGCTGTTTGAGCGTTTATTTTTCTAGACTCGTAGTCGTTACTGCATCCGATTGTCTGAGATGTCAACTTTCAAAATTGCTTATTTATCACATACTAAGTTAAAGGTGCATTTCATTTGTAATTATTAATTACTAGGTATTAAAGTGTTTTCGTATCTTATTAATTAGAGCGGAATAAAACTCAACGCAAGCGTACATATTCCTTCTTACAAATAATCATAGACTACACACATATAGTATTATTATCGACGTACGTTTTGTTACCAGTTGTATACTCTGTGATGATATTTCATAAACCAATAATATTAAACAATTGTAGAGAAACTGTTTTTTTGTAATTATTTAATTCCAGAAAACACCATGATCCTTATATATACCAACATTATAATATTTAATTACGTGTAAAACATTTGGTTTTGTGTCATTATTTTTCAACGCCTCGAAAAAAATGCTTGGTTATAATATATTTTTACTGACAAATGAACAAAACAAAAATAAAATGTAAATATATGTTTTCAAAACACTATGAGAGTGGGTTACGACCTTACGCGTGATGATATAGCAGGATTTAAAGCATTTTTCAGAAAACCTTTCACCTTTGTCATTTGTGTTTATTTGAAATGAAAACGGTATCATCGTTAAAGCAAATTAATTTATAAAAAGCTTTTGAAAATTCTGGGGATTAGTATTGAGGTACTTACTAGGTACATATTATGTGAACAAACTAATCAATAACCTGATACGAAAATGAAAAAATTCATAAAACCAAAAACGGTATTCCTATATTGCTGTTAATTCGTTAGTTAAGTAGTTCACTGTAAGCAGCATTTCATTACTTTTGAATTCTGTTTACTGTTACAAAATTTATTTTTTTAGTATTTATGAAGGTTTTGTACCTATGTAGCTAATAACAAAGTTATATATGCATGACATTATAATAATATTTATCATGTTATAAAAAATAAACCCTTATGGACTTATATTATACACAACCTCATAACTGCAGGTATCAGTAGTCTATAACTTGAAACATGAACTCCGTTAAAAAATTATTAGTGTATACAAATTATTAAATTAACTATAAATTTAAATTTAAAAAAAACTATATTTTTTGGTTTTGAGTTAGTTAACATTTTGCAAGACCCGATTTGTGTCAATATTTTAAAATTTAAGTTTTATTAATAATAATTTAGTATGTATCAAATTATGAATAAAAACACAATGAAATACCTCTATGATGCACACCGCACATGGCTGCACAGTGTTTAATTATTAAAATATTAATTTACATATTACGTTGTTGTTAAAATAAATCGTTGGTTTTAGATACTATAAGCTCCTATTAAACACAATCATTGATTTTATCTATATACATTATCATGACTATTTTTTAATCTAATTATATTATGGTAAACTATTAGATGAATTCAGATTATTATATTTATTTGTTAATTTACATTTTATATATATATCGTATATACATTATATGATAGTCGTACAGTACTTTTTGTTTTCTATTTAAAACTATGAGCACCATTATTATTATTATTATTGTGTAGTAAAAGTAAATATTTAAAACGTTATACGGAGTATTTAGTTAGTTAATTTTCTAGCAAAGCAATTGAATTAAAACAGTTAATTAAGAAAGTGGAGGTATCTTCGTTTTGTAAATAGTTAAAATGTAGGTAGCAATGTAATTAAAAATACAAATTGATTAATTTCTATGTATAATAATATGTTTGCACATTTTACAGTTAACTTGTATTTCTGAATTTTTGTCTGTCAAGTAGCACAGCATTTCAAAATGGTTTGTATTGACAAGCATGTAGGTAAGTAGTTATAAGTACCAGTGTTAAACAATCATACTATATGCATTGTCAGTATAATTGTGTTATGTTGTGCTCTTTTATTATTATTGTAAGCATTTATGGTAAATGTTCAAAATCGTATGCATTGTTAATGCAAGGTGTAATAAAACCTACTTATGATGTAGCAATTTGTATTTTAATAATTCTTTTTCATCCATTAGACTTTGTTGCATTGTCAAGCATATTGCACATAACATAAAGAAGAACAAACATAATATATAATACAACTATTTGTATGTAGAAAAATCAAACAATGAAACTGTGAAAAAAAATTACAAAGTTTATGGGCTCACTGCGTCTGTACATCACCTGCACTAAAAACAATTGAATTCAAAGGTTTTCATGGTACACTTCCATGGAAATAAAATATAGATTGACAATCGACATTATAGTACTTACGTAGTTACGTCTATCTTCTATATTATACAAACAAAAATAAAATATAGTATAGATGCTACACAACTAAGGCAAAATAAAGGTTTCTCAAAAAAATATCATAAATATTATATGTGACGGGCATAAACAGATCCATAGTATTGTAAGTCTTGCTGTTGAAGAAATCATAAGTTGCCCCAAAATACAAAGACTGGATAAACCAACGGTGAAAGGACCTAAGTACAAATTACATTCAGAGCAGTAATAAAAACCAGTAAATCCATTTCAAAACAAACCAAATCAAATCACTATAATAATATATTACAGCCGTTTTACCATTTTTGGCTATCTATGAAACAACTTTCGATTAAATAAAACATTTACAATAAGATACTTCCAAACTGTGTTTACAAATATAATTTAAATGGATATTCTGTTTAATATCGGCATTATTGACAACGAAACAGCCGATAAAACTGCAGACGACACAGCACGACGATGAGAATTTAAACAAATAATGCGACTAAATGAAGTATAAACGACAGCAACGACAAAGTTTAAATCTTGAATAGATAGACTTCTTTTTGCAACCAATATTGATTCTTTCGTATCCGTCCAGAACCTATACATTAGATATATATTATATGAATTTAAAGCAATTTAATGGTTGTATTTCATTTCAACAGATATTGATGTATAATATTTGAAAACCTTTGAAAACAACGACGATAGACAGCTATCATTTTAAAAAAAATATTCATGGCAATAATATCATGGAATAATTAATAAATATAATAAATATAATATAAATATTATCGTCAGCGTGAAATTATTTAATAAGAATTATAATATTTCGTGATTGATGATGGTGTTAATGTAATGCATGTAAAAAGCTTTGCAGCAAATCCTTTGTTGTACAAACAAAAAAAAAACGTTATGTATATCGAAAATATTTTACACCAATAATTACATCGTGTGTAATGCGCATACAGTATAGAGAATCATGATGGCGGTCAGTCTAGCACCAATAAATTAGTTAATAATGACATTTTTTAAAAGCGCCGTTGGTCTAATCATCAATGATTATGATTTATGTGTTTAGAGAACGGGTTACAAACTTTTGTATCAGCCGGCGTGGTGAATAATATTCTGCATGACCGATAAAACTTTTCGTGACCACACACACACACACACACACACACACACACACACACACACACACATATTCACACCTCACGAGTTATATTGGAGAAACTAACATAAACAATTTGCTCTCGAGCACTTGGCGTTTTATTTCTTGTAAACACCAGATGCTGTGTATAAAAAATTGATTTTTATATTCTTTGAAAATCAAAAGCAGATACTGTTGATAATAAACGTATGCAGCTTTGTGAAGTGACTGTAAGGTTTAAGGTAAACAGTTATTATATGGATATCCCTTTCCGTTAACATTAACTTATGCAACTTATAAATACACAGGAAATAATTAAAACAAGAAAAATACTTTTTTGAATAAGAATAAAAATAAGAATTTTCAACAATTTTCGAATATTGAATATAATACATGATGTTAATATTAGATTATTATGCAATGTATAATAATATTTTGACACAAAATATAAATAGGTACCAGTGGAATGACGTTAAAAGAAATTATACGATCATTTATGGAACATTTCGTAGCTTTGTCGATGAAATTTAACATTTTTTTTTGCGATTTAAAAATCTTTTATCAATCTTTTAATGTATGTTAATTATTTAATTACATATTCAAATGTTACCTCACAAGAATGGAAAAATACTTTAGTTTTCATGTATATACCACATCATTTAAGTACCTATCGTAAAATTTTAACGACTGAATGGATAAATGACTAAATGGAGATATGACTATTATATCTAAGACGTGGGTAGAATTACACGACAATTTTAAAATTATATCTTCTTTGATTCAAGAAACTACATTAAATTACATTTAATAATTTTAAATTTACTACCATCATTGTATGTTTGTAACACTAAAAATATTTGAACGTCCTAAAACAATAATAAACCTTAATGTAGTCTTCGTTGAAAACGTAGTTACTTCATGCATTTGGAATGATACGTAAAATCTTCGCATAATTAAAATAAGGAAAAACATTTGTACGATCTACTCGTAGTTATTGTTTTTAAACCATAATTATGATATAGAATGACTTGTAAATAATTGGAAAAAAAATTAAATTTTGAATTCAAATAATTGCACCTTTATATAAATAATATTATGAAAGTATAAAATATGTAACCAATTTGAGTTAGTTAAAAACCGTTATTTATTTATAATTTTTTTTTAATAAATGAAATAAATTACATTATAGAGAGTCCCTAGAATCATTATTAAAATAATAAAGAAGTTCATTGCTGTTAAGGGTTTATTAAATTTAATGAGTGAAATGATGTAAATCCATTTAAATTGGTTTTATTGGATGGTTTTGAATAAAAAAAAAGGATTTGAAATTAAATGTTCAGATTACCTTGTAAGCAACAGATACTTTGCGTTTTAAACATCATAAATAATTTTATTCCGTGTAAATGCAATTAGTACAATTGGGTTTCAGATACTTTATTTTATCGTGAGAAAAACATAATTTCAAATAGGTAACGTTAAAAGTGTTTCGTTATGAGTGAAGCGATGATGGAATTTTCTACTTATGTGGTATATTCAAGGTTTATCAGTGTTCTTTTTAATAATTGAGAACAACTAGCAAATAACTCAAGAAAACGTGATTATTTTCTCAGAAAAACCAGTTTTCGTCAATATAAATTGAATCGAGTTGTAATTTAAAAAAAATAACCACAGGGACTTTTCTTAAAGCATTTCGTACCTTTGATTTGTTAATAGACATTTTAAACCTACATGTTTTTAGGTATTTTCGATTTATGTTGAACAATTTTCTCTTCTTTATCAAACAAATTTAAAATGTAATATAAAGTTTCTCGTGAGTTGTTGTTTCATCAGTTATAAAATATTGGAAATACACCGTCACAATATTTTTATAAACGTTTGAAGCTCAAATGTTGACAATATAAAATATCAAAACGAATAATACCGATTTATCTTCAATCGAATTTAATTACGTCAGTATAAGTTGTAAGGACTTGGAAGTTTTACCGATAAGGAAATTATTATTTTCTGTACACCATAATGTTTTAAAACTTTAGACCTAATTTTTAATAGATATTGATATCGCAATTCACAAACCTTTGCACATTGTTCTACCGTACGTTTATATTGATCATAACATATTATATCTTATACTATGGAATGTTTTTGAAAAAATCAGTTCAATCTACTGAGTTAAAAAAATACTTATAATATTATAAATGTAATACAAGATAAAAATACGTCCTTAGAAATAGATGCTGATCCATCTGTCTCCTTCGCTCAGAATCGTTGTTTCTTATACGGGATTTATGTGAGCAGTGAATTCAGATTTAACAAATCCATTGCAATACGAAGTACACTCGATATATACTATAAGGTAGATCGATTTTCCGTTTTTTTTTTTAAATTTATGATTTCACTTTAATATAGCGTTAAAAATAGATGACAACTGAACAAAACCAAGACTGGACAAAATAATAAATTGTCTAATATTTCTGGGAACTAAACATTTTAACCGTGTGATGTGAATTGTATTTAAAACATAAACAATTTTAAACCATACGCTTTAAGTAATGTTTAATCTTAATAAAAAAAAATGAATTATAAACCATCTTAATTCTTAATAGCAATTTTGTTTGATTTATAACTCCATGCCTCGTCGCGTATGTAACGGGTCGAAAATAGTACTGAGGTATTTTCCAACCTGATTAGGATTAAGTTAGTTTTCTAACGATCTTCTTTTCTAATCTATTTATGGTCCTAATGTGTATGCTCAGTCAAACAGACCGGACTTGGACGTACTAAGACTTTGGTTATTATTATTTTTTTTATTAAGATCCCCTTCATCACTGGTAGGAATCGAATTGATTATTTTTAAGGATTATAAAAGTATATAATGTACAAATATAGTAGGTATTCCATCAATCTAAATTAAATTAAATATGATATATTAATGAAACATTGTTAACGCACTGTAGTAAATAAATAATAGATAGCTATGGCAAAATAATACGAGACTTAATAGTGAAATTTGAATTGTTTAAAAAAAAAACTAATATATGGAATAAAAGCAATAATTAAGATAGAGTGTCACAAATTCGAAATTAAATTTGATACCTACCTACGCTTTTCTGTAGCAGCACCACGAATAATAATTAGACTACCTGCTAGTACATATTTTAGTGTTTAATTTCATACAATAACTCATAATTTATATACTTTTTAATGGTATTTGAGAACAATTTTACTCTGATGTGCATTAATAATTATCTAATAATGATAATGTAATCCATATTCAAAGTGCCGTGTATAGTATATATATATATATTTAAAAATTTTAATAAATGTATAAAATAAACGCTCATTCGCTTCAACATATTTTATGAAACTAAGTTTTTAATTTATAGTTTAAACTTTTTAACCCATTTAATTTTGTTAGGTTCTGCTGTGATAATAGACGTGCCTGGCGTTTTAGACAGGATGGACGGTGTATTCCGGTATTTAGGGTCTTGGATTCGGACATGGTTGGAAGAGTCATCACTTCCTTTAAATACAGGAAACGAACCTGCAGTCTTGTCAAGTCTCACGTAATGTAAAAATCGGTTCGGAGGGATGACATATTGGCTGAATACGGGAATTTAAAACAGGAAATATCCGAATCCTTAATATAGTTTATAAAGGGTAAAATGTTTGGTGCTTTGGCATCATGTGTCGAGTGAGAATGTGCTGAATAAAACTAGCGATGGTATATTTTTCAAACAACAATTGTTTGGAATTTCTTTGTTTTCCTGTATCAGTATAATAATATATAAAATATATCCTAATATCCGTCAATAGCATGCTTCTATGATAACAATACGTACAACGTATGTATCAATAATTTAATTCTTGAAAAATAAAATAGAATTATTATAGCAATACAGCGTCTCAACGGACAAACCCTATTCTAAAGATATAAATTTTAATTTCCAAATGGCATTGGACATATTATTATAATATTATATATTATGTATAGTTTTAGCCACGTTGATAAATTATGAATTTATATTTTTTGAAGGTAGGTATCATTGTTCTTCTAAAATTTGTCATTTAATATTTTTGGAGAGGGAAATGTTCATTTTTTTGGGGGGAGCCCGTGAGTTTTACTGTTATATACTATATGATTTATGAGTTAAATGTTTTTTATAGTCATTATTCCATTGATAAATCATATTTTTTAAAAATATATAACTCGTTTTTCATATACTGATATACAAATATTATTTTATTGGAGACTCAATGTATAGCCACGCGATACTATTTATTCCCTTCATTATTTTGTTTTGTCTACTCATATTTCTTGACATTTCAAATATAAAATAATTTATCATCTCTTTTATACTTTTGAAAATATTATATTGTTTATAATTATAAATTTATAACAATATAACTGAAATGTTATATTAGTTGGTGCAATCAAAAAAAAAAAAAAAACAACTTGCGTCAGTTTTTGTTTATAACATAGTTTTTGTTCAGCTAATTAACTACATAATTTAAATTATATTTAGTAAATAATTTATTCGTTATATTATATTCTTTTTGAAAGTACCTTTATATAAAAAAAGATTCAAACATACTTGTTATTATTAATTATTAACAATGTAGAAATAAAAGGAACCGGTTAGTGTATAATTTATCCATAACTCAGCAAGTTTCTTTAACTATCTTAATTTAGGGGTGACTCGTTTTCCACGCTCTTTAACATAAATTAAGAAAATAAGACAACATTTTTTTTCATTTCATTTAAACAATTTGATTATGTGTTTTAATATAGCTGCCGAAGTAATTGTAACTAAGTAATTAGATGACTTACCTAAATATATTTTATAATTTAATAAAAAAAAATTATTCAAAATTATGTCTAAAAGTAAAATTTTAGTTCTGGAAAAGAAAAGGTATGAATTATTTATTTAAAATTGTATTGTATAAAAAAAATTCCATATATTTTTCAACTTGTTTATTTAACGTGATAAGTAAAGCTGACGAGAGTTGTCATTGATCAAACTTTCTGATAGTATTAAATTTAAACTGATATTCAAGGGAATTACGATAAAATATATCAAGACGGTTTTGAAAGTTTTCAATTTATGAAATTAATCTTTTACCACACGTTTTGACAGATCTCAAGTCAGTCATAAATATAATTTTGAGTATTATATTAGTCGAAAAATGAACGAAAAGTTTATTAAATATAAAATAAATAAAAAATGGCTTTTCTTATAAGAATGGATGACAATAAAACGAACAACTTATTGTTAGATACAAATTATTCACGGATCTTAGATTAAGTTTTCTGTTACTCACATTTCCGTTTTCATTATTTTTAATCTTAATAGTTTGTTTAATTTTGCTTCTAAAATATCAAATTCAATTTTTGATGAAAATTCGTATTGACGTTTATTTGTATAGTTTGTAAATATTATAATATTCTAACGATAACATATTATTATAATTATCAGATAAGGTATACTATGTAATCGTAACGTATAAATAACCCACAATGGTCACAATAAAATATTTTATTTGATTAATTTTTTCAAAGGTATCTAACAATTTTTTTTTAATGAATTTTTTTCTCATTTAAATATGGTACAATTTGAGTCTTTAAATGTAAAAAAGTAAGAAATATGATTAAATTCATATTTTAAAATGATATCACTCATAGACCATAGTAAAGAATCCTTGAGAAAGTCGTATCTTTAATAATTTCGTTTTTGATAGCTATCTCCTTATCTCAACCAAGTTCAAACTGTAGTTGCCTGTAATGTATTTTAATCGTCTAATCACAATATTCAGTTACATTTATAATCCAATATTATACATATTTTTATATTTTCATATTTGGATTGTCATGTGGCACAAACAATGCTTAGGTACTTAATGGGGGGGGGGGGGGGGGAGCTAAACATCAAAACTTTCATTTTAACATTTAACATTTTAAAATATTTTTAAGCTCATTAAAAATGTACTGTGCGTTTTGAACGAATAACGAATAAAAGGATTTTATAATGTCGTATAATTAGATCGTATTTTAACTGCATAACTTTGATATTTTTTGGGGATCATACCTATACGTGTGCATATTTTATATTGGCCTTAAGGTCATATTATCGTCCTAACCCTATAATAATAATAATAATAATAATAATAATAATAATAATAATAATAATAATAATAGTAATATTATTATTAATATCACGGTAATTTATCACAATGATGTCATTAGTTATTAAATAATTACATATTCATATATAGGTATATATATGTATATAATAATATAATATAATGTAGATAGGCCTTATACAGTATACACGGTATATACACCGTGTACCTACTCATATACGGTCTACCTGTATAAATATTTATCGATTCGCCAGGGACTGTTTATTGTGAATCCGCACACAAACTGTCGCGGTTCTGGGACCGTCCGAAGTTTTCACGCACGCAATAACGCCGAGGCAGGAGAGCAGCTCGTAAAGTACTTATACACCCGCCGAACGCATATATATATACATCTGTTGTACGACTATGATATAAGTGCACGCGCGGGCCGCCACTATATTATAATATTATTATTATTATTATTATTATTATTATTATTATTATTATTATTATTATATTATTAGAGCGTCCGTGTTATACCCGCGTTGCCGGTGGTAGGTACAAAATATTGTTTACGTCGTCAATTTGCCGTACACGAAACCGCCATTAGCTTTCCGCCAGAAACGCAGGAAATTAAAACCGTTTATGAAATCGGCCGGGTGCGTCGTTAATTTATAACCGAGCCGAGTTCAATTAAATTGGGCGTGGCTCAGCGATGGTCAGAAAAAAAAGAAGCTTTACCTACATTATTTCGTATACTATACACAATACAATATAATAGTAATAATAACAAAATACACTAAGTATATACGCGATATGCGCTGTTGTCTGTCTTACCACAACGATCTCGTATACGCTTTGTTCGTGATCATCAACATTTTGAAAAGAAATCTACCCACGTGAAACTACGTAATCAAATTTCGCAGCACTTATAAATATTATTCACTGAACATGCGCACATCGACTGATGAGTAATAACTGAAATGTATACAGGTGCCTTCAGAAATACTTATCATATCTAGAAATAAAAAGGGAAAATCAAATAAAAAATATTTATTTCAGTTGTAACGAAAAATAACGATGAAATTTGAGCATGAATAGAAGTCGACTGAAAAATAATATATCTGCTAGGAAATAATTAAAACAGAGATGTTAAAAAATTACGTTGATGGCTCAATGATCTAGTTTTTATTAGTACTCTATATCATCACCGAAAATAGGTTATCCTCAATGATAAGATAGGCCATTCAACCATGTACAACCAGCTGTACGTCCCTACTACGAATAAAATGAATACTCGTATGTTTATAACATTGTTTTGGTTGTTGAAATTTTTTTTTCTTTGTATAACATGTCCTAAATGATCAAACCCAACCAACTATAGTCACTAGAGAACAACACTCCCACTGCAACCATAAATGAACAGATTTACTAGTAAAACTAAAAATAATACTGTGTACATAAAAAAAACTTGGGAAACAAAGTGTTGGATGTTTTTAAAATAACATTTATAAATATATTTCGACAAAAGTTTTTTTTATTTAAAACTTATTTTACGTATTTTATATAAAAACACTATGAATACTAAAAATATACCATTTGAAATTAAATTATAAGATATCATTTAAAAAAACGAAAATAATTTAATATAGTACAAATTTTCAGTGTTCCTGTAATAATATATACTACCTTTAGAGATCAAATAATTTTTTTTCCAAAATATATTTCAGAACTTATTGAAGAATACATTTTATTCATTCAATATGTGTACTGTGTCGTGAAAAGTTGCTTATTTATGAAGTTTCACAAGTCTTGAGCTCGAAACCCTCAACTTTTTTTTGTAAAGGTTCAATATCATATTAACCCGGGGGCTCATAGCAAGAAAATCTTATAAAAGTAGGTATCCATTTTATAGCATTCTTAAGTGTTTTTTTACAATAAAAAACATGAATAAAACATAGTTCTTTAACCATCAATTGTACAAGAAATGTGTAATTTGTTTTTAACTATATTATTATTTCGTTCAGGTAAAGGATTATTCTATACTTTGGGTACCTGTAGGTTTACAATTAAATTATGTATTTTTTTAGTTAACGGTTCCACGGTAGGAGGAGCATAATATAAACAATTTTCTAAAGTTTCTTGTAGGGAGTATATTTTTTAGTCTTAGAGTTTAAAATAAAAAATATATATATTTATATATGTATAAAAAAAAGTTACGAAAAATCCAATTATTCAAAACAATCATTCAAAAGAGTTTTAATTATAATATTTCAATCAGAAACATACTTCGATACTTCTATCAAGACAATCACTTTCAAATAATAGAGAAAACAATAAGTCTAATGCAGTCATCTGAATCAGTAGCTTGCCCAGATAACATACTATAAATTACATATTTTTCGTACCTGCTTATAATTATATTTCGTTAATAATAACAATAATACATTAAATACCTCCGTGAATGCACATAATAAAAAAACGGATTGCAAACCGTCCGTTTTTAAGGAATTCAATATAAAGGCAATATGAAGACTTCTTGCAAAAGAGCTATGTATTTGACACCTTTTACAATGAGGAATTTCCGAACTCTGTGCAAGCATAGTTACCAAACTGGTACGTGAAAGACTGTTTTTTTTTTCAATAAAAGTTTGATAATGCTCACATGCCGTGTAAAATATAATATATAATCATAAAATCTTTTAGTTATTTAAAAATTGAAATTTCGTGTAGAACTGCTGAAAGATAAGCTTGAGCTATTGGTTAATGGTTTGAAATTAAATGTGTACGTTTTTCGGGTACTCAACTTTTAAATTTTAATACATATTTCTTCAAAATGTAGAAGTTTATTTTGATTAAAAAAAAAACCGTGAAACCATTAATTAACTTATGGATTAGTGATAACGAGCAGTCTAGTACCTGTTGTACCTAAAATGTACTTAAAATGTTTTAGGTAAAATAATACATTTTTAAAACTTCGAGATTTACAAACAGCTATTTTATTGGTCATTTTTAAACTAAATGTAGGATCAATTTATGTTTTTGTTTATTGCTCTGGCATCTGTCGACGTTTAATAATTCATTAATTTGTATTTTGTATTTGTTGATTTGAAAACTTTTGTGTTTAATTTAAACGGTCAGGAATACTCAGGTCTTCATTAAAATATCTCGTCGTAATTCAAAGAGTAAAGTTAAAGCCGAAAATCCAGATAATTACACCACGAAAATCTTAACTATTGAACCCATTGTAATATATTCGTTATTTTTTAATTGTAAGCCAAATAAAGTGTGATAAATGATGATCAACATTCCATAAATAGTTGTGAGAAATATTCCTCTGAGGTCGGTCCAAGGGTTTAGACATTGGATGATTCACACCGAGTAACTAAAATTATAATATTTACCATATTTATAATTAAGCTTATGAGCAACTCAGACTCTACTTCAGTAGGTACCCAACTTAAATTAAGCATGTGAAGAATAAAAGCATTAAGATTATTAAATAATACTGTTTAAATTTCAAATTCCAATTACCATTATTAACGGTACACTTCCCATTATGGGACTGATGCAATCATAGTTTTACTTTTTCTCAAGATAAATGAAATTTTAAGAACGCTTAATATTTAAAAACTATAATATCTCTAAATCTGAGTTATAAATTATTATTTTTATCACAATGTACCATTCCAAAACAATGAATCGTTTAAATGAAATGCTCAAATTATTAATTCTGTTCAAATGGGTTCTTAAAAATTTTTTCTAAAGGAATCAGGAATAGAACATCTATAATTTTCCTTCCAACTACTAACTTTTATATACGGTTTTGAATTACAACACCTTAAAACGAATAATGAAAAAATGTATACATAATATGCCGTAATTTCAATTGGCCGTATAACGAGGGGTCATTGTGAAAGTTATTTCAAAATGAATAATTTACCAGAAATAAATAACTTAAATTTTCAAAAGTTAGAAGTTTAGATCATGACAACTTGGAGTTTTCCAAATTGAAATTTAGTAATTTTTAATTTATTTCATGACTATGAGTAGGTTGTAAGTTGTACTTGTTAGAAACTTTAACTCTATTTCCACACTATAATCTCTAATGACCAAAATGCATTTCTAAATACTATTAATCATACATGCGTAATACATGAAAATTAATGTGGTTTTAGTTGTATGTCTAAACTACAAATAATGTATTTATTTATTTGTTAAAAGTTAAAATCTGAGTTCTAACTTACATTTAATTATTTGTTGAGTGTCAGTAGCTTAGACTCTTAAGTCGTAGAGTGTTGTAATAATAAGTCATACAATCACATTTATACCTTCAAATAACTTAATTATGGTCTTAAAAATATATTAAAATGTTCTATTTTTTTGAATAAAAGTATTTTATAAAATGATACTACGTTCGATATTTTAGTATAGTATAATAATCATAATACACATCTATATAAATAATATTTTTCACTTTGAACTAGTCGTTATGTCAAGAATAATTTACTGTCTTATTAGCTAGGGCTATTATGTGTACAGAATTTATTTTGAATTTTTAATGACACTTAATGGTTCTTAATCAAATCAATCAAAATATTGTTTTATTTTATATTTAGGTATATTAAATTTGTTGCTTATGAGAGTTGAAATCAACTTATTTTGTATTCAAGGAATATAATCTGAAAACACGATGTAGAATGTAGAACAATAAAGTTGAATAATATTTATTTTCACTAGCCTGTGTTTTTATGCAGCTAATTAAAATTTTTTCACTTTCTATAATGGTATAATCTCCTGGATGAAAAAATTTAGTTAATCTATTTAGGTAACGTAGACAAATAAGATAATAATGATAATGCTATAACGAGACAATATTTAGCATGTTCATAAATGTTTATATTATTTGACTATCCATATGTGTACATATTATACGTATTCTACGTATTGTTAATTATTGAAAAACAGTAAATAATTGGACACTGTAATAAGGCGTAATGTTTACCGTTGTTTATTTTTTATGAAATCAAAATATGTTATAGAAACTATAAGTTATAAATTCAATTATGAATTTAGCTTTTGTAATAGCTAACTATAACGAAATTTGACATAAAATCCTTACGGAGTACTGAAGAGGGTGTTATTTTGTTGGCCCTGTTTGTCATATAATCGCATATGATACAATTTACAAGGGTCTCTCACACTTTACACAACAAATTACTCCTTAAGTCTTTTTGCCACTAATTCCAGACTGTTTGATTGATGATTGGGTTGGAAGAAGTTTTGCAAACGGTCTGCCTTAATTAGACGCTTAAACAAATAGAATTGTTGTTCTGGACCGTTTGTCGATTTATAACACAAATAATATGTTACCTATAGCTGTAAAGTTCAACAGCTGCTAAAATTACTTTTACTCATCAAACGACGAAAACACGTTCCCGATGTCTTGCTAATGGATACCATTAAAGATACTAATGAACAAAAGACATTGTCGTAAGTGATTACAAGAAAGCGTCTAGAAAATAACGATAATGATATTGAGAAATTATGTAATTTACATAAAAAACACCAACGCATATTAAATAAATAAATATATTTTACAATATTAATGGTCTTAAAGACATTTTTAAGTCTATAACAAACTTAGTACAATTTTTACCACTGTTTTTATATGTAAGACAATTAATATAAATTGAAAGATCTTGGACTCGGTGGATTGATGTGGTTGCCAAGAGTTTGAGAAAGTAGGACAAGAGTGCTTAGGTACAATATATAGCTTAGGTATACAATAGAATAATATAGAGATATCTATTGAAGTATTTTCTGTTGGTTAATAAACAAGCCGAGATTTATAACCTTGATCATAGACAATAATTCAAATGATTATACTCAAAACATTTTATTTTTTATTTCATTACCATTTTTTTATGCAATTTCTTTATGGAAATTAATAATTATAATAAGTATATGTATAATGATTTAAACTAAATACATTTTACTTCGAAAATGTTCAGCTGTAAGTAATTATTGAAATTGAAGAAACATTTATTTATTTAATTTACAAAGATCAAACAGTATTGATGAATCATCAAGTTTCTTAAATACATATTTAAATTACTATAATATGTTTATGCATATAAATATTATCTCAATCATTTATTAACAGTTTAAACAAAATTAATACTTAGGTATTTTTTTTTTACGGTATTAAAGAATTTTTTTAAGTAGTTTCTGTTTTTCTTTTTACAGCTACATACCATCAATAAAATATATCTTTCGATTGATGTATTTGTTTTAAATTTCTGACATTTAGGTATTTACTTTGCTTTTATTATTCAACTTACATTTTGATTTAAAGCTTTTGTGAATATTAGATTATGTTGATTAAAAATATAATTATAAACTATAATACGTTAATTACTATTCATTATGTATTTTTTTAAATATCATTCATGATGTCGTATTTAGAAGAAATTTTGCTACATCCATAACACAATAATATAGTACTAGCTATTTGACATTGTCACAAAGATATGACAAATAAATATAAAGTCAATATGGTTTTTTTTATCATACTGTAGGTATATATGTATAACTATGTATGCCAGTATTCCACGCTGTCATTGATAACCAAATAAAACGAATTATTAGATACTCTAAAACTATACAACATTTCACTTTAGATAGAAGTAGATTACTATTATAGCATAATGTAGATAGATTTTTATTAGATTCAAAGTACAAATGATGCAATTATAGTAAAATTCGTCCTTTGGCTCCTGTTCCAAGAGCTACTTCAACTGCAGTTGTTGTTCCAAATTAGATCACATTAATCAGGCTAAGCTTTACATTACCGCCCAGCATACCAATTTTATATTCGGCTATTTAAACTTATATGTCTGATCAAGTTCAAAATATTAGCTGTTTTCTTGTATAATATAATTTTGAAAAATGTTGATTTGGGAATTTCCTTAAATTTATTTTATTTTTTTATTTTTATTTTAACCTAACGGTTTAGTATGATTTTCAAATATTTTGAAGAAACAACTGATAAAATATGCAAAGATTGCATTTAAATATTATATTATATTTTTCGTTAACAAAGAAGAATAAAAATGAATAAATGGGATTATATGTTTATACTTTATAGCTACCCTTTTTCTTCTTTATCATTTTCCACTTATAATCGATTTATTCTATATCCAATTTTAAGCGGAGTACTTATAGTTTAGAAAAAAAATCTATATTCAAGTTCTACATCAAAACAGTAGGTATATAACAACAATGATTTCCATTTACAACAAAATAGTTAAAGTGTGTAGAATATGAATTTTAAATTTAAAGAGAGGGGAGGGTGGTACGTAGGTAACTGTTTTGCAGTACAAGACAGTGTCCAGTGTATATTGCCATTATAATGTATATTATTACGTTCAATTTGAATTCAATGATAAATTATTTCACACGAAAAATTATTCCAAGCGAAGGCTGTTTGTCAGTCTTCACCAAGTACAAGACAGTGATCTTTTGTTTTTATTTTTCTATTAGCTTCAACCAAAAGTTACTGTAATAGTACTAGTATATTTTATGATATATTTATACTGCTGATATAGTAATTTATGTTACTATTAGTTGTAAGTTATAACTGTTATAAGGTATGTCGAATTAATTTTTGCCTGAAACATTGCATTTGTTGTATACAATTTTTGATTATTGCAATTATAGTACCCATGTGTTCTCAGTGTTCTGAAATCAATCTTCGGCTGGTGTTAGTGGTTCCCGGATTAGTGACCCCCCCCCCCTTTTTCGTGATAAATCCTCGCTACATATACCAGCGTTCTAACCAACCCTCCCCCACAGTAATGAACCTACTAATAACCTCGGACGTTGAAGCCTTAACACAATAAAACTAATATACACAAAAGTTTCAAGCCATAATATGTATGAATTTTAACAATAATACTAAAATCGTTCTTCTTTGTTTGAATATCTTATTTCGTACAAATTCATATTTTAAATGTAGATACAATGAAAAGAATTGTGTTTAAATTTTATTTTTTTATTTTTTGGTCATAAGGTAGAGTGCCGGTTTTTAAAATTTTCCGTAATTCTGTAAAATTTGAGAATCATATTTAAGTTTTAGTTGCGACCTTAGTTATAATAAATATTTATATAGGAGGGGCCAATGCAGTGTATTAAATCGAGTAAAATTACTATACAAGAAAAATTGTCAAGCCTTGTAGAATTGTTGGATTTTAATAACTAATTATTAGGTATTCCTAGAAGTTCTTACGCTGCATTGAATTAAAATTTTTAATTTTATTTAAAATGATGGTACAAAATATTTTGTAAAAAAAAGCTTTAAATTGTCTTATTTTTAAAGACAAATTATAAACATGACAACTAAATTAGTTTGAAATTAGAGTGTTCAAAAATGGAGTTCAATGCCGCACGTACAATATTACCCGGCTTCTATAAGTTAAAAAATAAAATCAATTTTAGTTTATTCTACAGAACATGATCATTATTCTCATAAAGCGTATTTTTACTTTTTAGACAAAATTACATTAGCACCGTGTGCCTTAATATGAAACATTGACCATAGGAATCTTAATTTCTTTCACGTCTTAGAAATAAAAATGGTTGAATTTCATTTTAAACAGATACAACATTATTTTAAAATTTTCGTGATTTTGTGAACATTTGACATTATTCAAATACTAATAAAAAAAATTAAAAAATTGGGCCTAAATATTTTAAATATTTTTTTAGTACTCATCGATATTTGTAGAAAAAAAATCAAAAATATCTAGTGTCGAATGTCTATAAAAATTGTTTAAAAAGAGAGTTAAAATATTCTGAAAAGTATACCATTTAAACGAAATTTTAGCAAAAAAACTTGGTGAAAATATCAAATATATCTGGTGTACGATAGTTTCCATCGTTTTAACGAGGTTGTTCGTATAGATTAATGTTTTTATTCACGTTTCATGAGCTCAAAGATTGAAACTAATAAATCTATTCTATTATTATATGTACTTAGTAATGGTTAGTATATAGATACCTCAGTTTCTATGTGCAGGTCTCGTAAATTAACATATAAATACAATTACGATATAATAATACAAATTTACCGGATGCACACCATTCATATAGGTACCTAGTGAAGTTAATTTGTAGCTGTCTTGCAGAAATTAATTACACCTATTTAAACATTTCGTTTACATATACGAAATACAGCACTTTACGCATTTCATCACGTTTAAAACATTTTCAGTACGTGTTTATTGTGTATTAAGTGTTTATTTTGCAGCCATTTCCCGAATGCTTACACTCTATTTAGCCACTTAACAAGGAATTAATGTAAACTAAAATGTAAGTTTTGTCATTGAAATAGATATACATAACTATACCTAGTCACTGCTTCCTAGATGCATTATTATAGATACAGAATCAACCAGTAACAAACTATAAATTTATAAACATATTTTTGGGACTGGTAAACAGTAGCTTTGGTTCGGAGGACTTAGCAATCAGAAAAGCAATTAAATTAACTAACGAGATGCTAAACCTCATCTCTTTAAACATTCTTATGGATTCTCTTAACACATTATTAAGTATCCAAAATTCCTAAAATAACCAAAGATATTATCAATCGGCTCAACTCCACTCTAAGCATATTACTCTAACATGGATACCCAGCCATGTTGGAATAGAGGGGGACGAAATCGTAGAACATCAGTGAAGCAAGAAACGAGTGACCTACATCAAACTTCGAAACCATCGGTACTTCGAAATTTTTTTCTAAAGATAACATCAAGGGAGGAGCTAAAATTACCATTACCGACTTATCTCGAAATTAATGGCACTTAATTAGGGACAACACATTAAGGAAAATCAAACATACCACGGATATATTGATCAACCAACTAAACCTGACAACAGGATAAGATATAAAATAAACGCTACCGAGGATTGGACACACCTGACGTACACATACACCCCTCATGGATGGACAGAACCAGAATCATGCACCACCTGTGGAACTGAAATCATCGTTAAATATATATTATCAGAACATCGTCAATTTAGCCAAAAAACAATAAATACACAATATCCTAATAGCGTTTTCGAATGCCTTGACAACGTAGCTCTGACCATTTACAACACACTATATTTTATCAAAGATATCAATTTATATGAAACTTTTTAGCAAAAAAAAAAACAAAAATGTACATTTTATTTAGTTTTTATGTTTTTCATAGTATTTTTTTAAAATTTATCTATCTTAAACACTTACCTGCGTATATTATGATGAACTAAAAACCTTTATGTAACATACCAATCACAGTTAATGGCCTTGTCCTTGACTGGCTTTGCATTTATTATTAAAAAAAAAAACAATTTATTTTATTGATTTTTAAATTTGTGAGTAACTTAAACATTCTATACAAATTGTGTTGTCATTATTAAAAAAATAACTTACACTCTACAGAATGTCTTTTTCAGTAATTTAAATTTTTTTAAATAATCGTTTTGTTATTCTACTTAAAAACATATTTATTCAACTGTAAGTTGATACAAAATAATATATATTAAATTTCACGGGAATGTAGCAACTTAATACACGTATTATAGGTGACTTAAAATTGCCTGATTACGAAATTAAACGAAGATGTGTTATTTCGATTGCAAAATGTTTGATTTTCTTATAAAAATATTTTAACAAAGTGGAAGTCAAGCTTGCGTTGACTTACAGAATATGTACGATATAGCAAAGGTGTGTTTATGTTTTGTTTAATTTAATATTATAACCTATTGAGTTTAGTGAATCAAAATATAATCAAATGGATCGATGAGAAAATTATTTCAGAAATCGTGTTGGCTTTTATTGATATTACATTAATTCTAAACCTAGTTATAAACTCATAAACTCAAGAGCATTAGTTTTAAGTTGTAATACCTTAAGTAGTTGAAACGGTACTTACTATGAAGTAGAATAGCCGTTTACCAAGAATATAAATACATCTGTTTTATATATATATAATTAGTGCTTTATTACTATTCAAACTTTTATATTTACAATATTCGGGGATGGAAAATGTTGTTTTCCCGTTAATCTCTTATATAATATGAAAGGAGTTTTTTTGTTATCATACAACATTAGGGACGGAACAGATAATTGTATTAGGCCCGCTCAATTAAG
>NW_019104226.1:0-109204 GCF_001856785.1 Myzus persicae
TCGTTGTGCGCAAACGAGTCATCGATATCTAGGTAAAAAATGTAGATTGTGCGCAAACGAGTTGCACCGGAATAAACATTTTTAAAAAATCAGTTTAAAAGATATTTTAACCAGAGACATTTTTGTCATAAGATATTTTCACAAAAGATATTTTGACCAAGATATTTTGACCGAAGATATTATTTCGAAGATATTATGACATGAAACCGTTTCTCGGTTCTCACAATCTCCTATCATAAGTATCGATTTTTGTATTGAATGCCGTATGCAATAGGGTTCTAATCGGAAAAAAAAGAAAAAAGACCACCATGGTATGGGCCGTGTTCTTAGTTGACTATCGACGACGCCGTGCAATTAATAATATTTATAAGATTGAAATGAGTTACGAAAATTGTTACATCGAGACACGAGGAAGATAAATTAGATGTGACAAAATGATAAGATATCGAACATAATATAGCTCGAATTTTTACAGCAAGATAAAGCATATTTTGTAATAATGCGCCAAAAGAGTATGGAATTAATTTAAATTATTGTTTCTCTTTCTAAAAGTGAAGACAGTCATTTTAATAAAACTGCAACAAATTAAATTAATACTATTATATAAAAATTAGCAAAATAAAACACATTTAGATTTTCAAAGCATAGTAAAGCTTATTAACAATGTATAAGATAGGTTAGTTCGGATACCAAATATTTAATATGTTTTATATTATCATGCATTTTCTTTGAATAGTTTTTAAAATTATGCAGTATTTTGTTTTATTAATTTTTGATTTAAGGTAATCTATTACTTTAAACATGGTGTGGTCAACAATATCATTCTATCTTCTCTAAAACTAATATATTTTTTTTAGCTAAATTAATTAAAATATACCGACCCATTATTATTTGTATATAGGCATATAGCTTTGTTTAGTTATTCAGTCTTAGACTTCTCGAGTCTAATGATTTTCTTTTCTTTCTTCTTAATCATATTTTCTTGCTAAATTTCCTATTTAAAATATGATTTAGTTGTTCTAGATTACCCAATGTGAAATAATACTTTTTGACCTATATAATATAAATTATTAACATACTGTATTCTGTGATGAATTATCATAAATAACAATTTTTCAATATCTCACCAAATGTAAACTTTTCTGCAACTACCCAAATCATGAAATTTAATCTACTTCGTCCTTATTTTCACCTTCGTGTATGTCTCTATTATAGTCGTCAAACGTATTCACAGAGTTTTTCGCATCATCAATTTCTTTGTTTGTATCTCAGATTAATTTTCATCTTTAAATAACTCATTACATGTCGAAAGTTGTTCGTGAGAAACATAAATTAAGGAATTACGCAATTGCGTTGGCTAATACTGTTGATTCATTTTTTCGTCCTCGGTTACTAGAATTATCCTCATTTTCATCAAATTTAATGCAATGTTTAAAATGTAATAATATTAATTATTTTTAATGAAATATTAAATTGTTAATTAAATATTAATAATTATACCTACATTTTCTTTGAAATTTTCTTCTGAAAGTAAAGTTTTTGGTTGGTTAATTATGCAGAAAGTCTTGATTCTTCTCTTACCTCTAGTTTGCGATATTATTTATTTTGGCAATTTTCCGAGGTAGAAGTAGGTATATATAATGGGGTTTTTACAACGGTACCTATATAAACTCTAATTTTCTGGAAAACCTCAACAGTTTTTGGAAATGTTGTTTAAACAATTAGTTTACAAAATCGTTACAAAACCGAATTTTGAAAAAAATTCTATTTTTTCTATTTAATGTCATTAATTATTTTTCATTTTAATAACTTATAATATTATTCCGAAATTGAAATTTGTTTTGACAATTTCAGTGTATAAAAATATAATTTAAAACTAACAGTTGATTAGTTGTAACTTATAAATATTCAAAGTTTAGAGTTTTCCATTGAATGACTATAGTTACTAGGGTGGCGAGAAGTTGACAAGTGTAAGTTGTAGGTAGGTACGACACTATAGTATACATACAGTATACATTGTAATATTGTATACTATACGATACGAGTATATCACTGATGGCCACACTATACTATAAATAGTTATCCTGTTAAATATTGCGTAAGCAATAATGTTACTCTTGCTCATCTGAACTTTAAATAATTGGTAAGTTATAATTTTAGTTAACTTATACTATATTAGGTACCTACTTAATTTGATTTTTTCTATACATTGGGTTTCACAGAAAAATAAGTCTGCTTCTCATAATAGAATAAAAAATGTAGGTATTCTGTGTGATTCAAAAAAGTAAAACTTAAAAAATAATATCCATACAAAACGTTTATAGGTACTTTAAGTCCTTCCAAAAGAGCTAAGTTATGTATAACTGATGTAAGAACTTAACATGCTAAATAACCAAATTCACGTATATGTTCGATCACGAACACAGTAATTAGTAACACATTAATTGTATACTTACAGATTTGCATAATATTGATGAAACATAGGTATAAGTAGTCGTGTTGACGACATTAAACGTGTCAACGCTTTTGGAAAATGAATCATGAATGGAATTATTTCAACTTGGCAATGATCCTTTGACCGAGATTGCGGAAATAATAAAGTTAAATAATTGTTAGGTATTGACATTATGAAAACAAACGATTCATATCTAATAGTTTATACAAGACCTATAGAATACGAGTGACTTCATAGCATAAAAAAATTGTATTATCACGTATGAAATAGGAATTTAGTTTAATTTTTTATTACACATCAACGATTTATTTACAACTTGAACTCACGAGTTAAAAATAAAAACATTATTATTACTTACACATACTAGGTAAAATTGTACAATATAATAATGTGTAGAGTTATAGATTTTTCTTTGAAATTTAAAAATCTCTGATTTATTTGCCAATAATTAATCATACGTAATTTACTATTTATAATTTAAATATTTTACATTGTTCAATTGTTGGTTTAGGTTGAATAGCAGTTCGTTTATAGAATAATACTAATCCAACTTACTGACGGAAATTGGAAATAATCGTAATTTCATCGTTTAGTTATGTGTAAAACAAAAATGATTATTCGCCATTCATCATTATATTCATTAAAGTCAAATTAAATACACAAAATGTATAAACATTTTTTATGAAAAACATGATTAGATACTCTTGTTGTAATTATTATTATTATTATTCAATATTCATACTTTATGACCCGTTTATATATTATAATTACGTAATACAAAACCAATTTAACGGGGCCACAGCCCACGGGGAAAAATTTAAAAATCTATTGATAATATATAAAGAGGCCGCGTATTTGTCGGTATAAGCTTCACTCATCTATATGTTATTATAATGTAGGATAGATGTGTATAAGTGTAATACAAATTAGAAAGCAAACATAAATCATCGCATTTTAAATACATTACTTACAGTGGAACTCAGTTAACTCTTGCAGTGTTTATATAGGAAGCATGTAATATTTTGAATTCATCATACATTTATAATAATTGTATATAAGGTAATAAGGAAATTTACTATTGTTTGGAAGTATGAACAATTTTAAATTTCTCAAGCTTAAATATTTAAACCGTCTTTTTCTTAAAAGCAGTCAACTTTTTAATAAATAAAACATAAAATACTGTTATACAAAAAAATATGTCTGGCTGTTTTCATATTTTTTGAACAATAATATATAGATAATAATACTATTAATAGTGGTAATAATCATGAACTAAGAATTCTTCTAAGTACCTATATAAACTGTTTACTAGAAACTAGACGGTTACTTTGTACTTTGTATTGTAGTCAAGTAGTAGGTACCCACTGTGTACAACAATAGCATTACGGGCGGCTGTAAAACATCTAGCAGTGATGTAGCCTGATGGGACAAACGTGCATATTTTCAATAATTATTGTGGAGTTTAGCTTTAGACTGAAGAGCTCAGAACACGTCATATCGTACGCTTACCCAACCTGTCAGTTTGGCACCTATGTACACTGGACAGTAAATAGACCGATGCACACGGTACCGTATTACCGAGCATACGAGTCAATAAAAAGCGTCCTCTATCTTTTGCCGCTTTTTATTCACTGATTATTTGTCTAGTAGTATAAGGTCAATGATTCTTAGTTCATGGTAGTAATAATATTTTACATTTTCGTTGCAATCAAATGGAATACGCTTTAAGTGGCCATTTTGAGAAAAATAAAAATTATTCTTCATATTTGGTTGGTACTTCCGACAATTTCGTGTCTTGAGCACGAGACCGCAAGCATAATTTATTATATTTTTCGTTACAAATTTTTCGCCATCGTAGCCTGCGTAAAAAAATTTCACTTCAAAACATTTTAACATATTGATTATTGATTAGAACAAAAGTTATTTAATTTGTCAGGTCTTTCTGTTACACTCTGTTTACCTACCACAAACACAATTTAAAGGGCATGCTCCAATGGGCAAGAAAAAGATTCTAGTTAATTTGTGACTTGGCTGTATTTCAATATGAAGTATTTATAATATCTTATATTATTACTTAACTACACGTACAGTAAACTCTCGATTATCCGATGTTGGATAATCCGCGGAGTTCCACTCAATTATGTAGGTATATACCTACTTATACTAAAAAATAATTGTGTTTATGTAAAAATGTAAAATGCACCTAATATTATCTATTTGTAAAAAGATTAACGTATATGTGTATTATGAATGTTTAAATAAAAATAAAACTTGTACTTACATAATTTTATTCAAATACTATTTAATATTAAAAATAGTATCTATAATTTTTTTAATAATATAATAGTATAATTTTTGTTTCAATTTGAATTGTGTGGATTAACTTCGGAATTCTTTTATCCGTGGTTGATGTGCCACCCCATAAAATCAAGAGTTTACTGTATTGTCATTATTCTATATTATACATAATTACATAAACATAAGTAATGTAGACAACTAAAATATAATATTATTCTCATTTCCCAAAAATATTAATGATGAACTGCTTGTCATATAATACCGTATAATATAGTGTATTTATTATAATATTATTATTAAGAAATGTGTTGCCCAATAATGGAAGCAGCATACATTATAAATTTGTATGCAATCAAAATAATTTGATGTATTTAATAATGTTTATGACAAACAAAAATATTTTGTGTCTTAATAGTCGCAATATAATATAGTCTCTTCTTAAATCAGTGATGGGGGCGAAGGGAGAAATTCCATTATTGTATTAGTAGATGGAATTTGGGTACATTATCATACATAGTATTATGGTAATAATATAACACATCGACATAATATAATGATTATATATGCTAAAAATATACCAACTAGGTATTATTATTATATTTTAGTATTATTTAAATTTAAAATAAATATACTTGAATTTTTTTAAATTATAATGTTTGCATTTCAAAAGTAATACATTCATATTACTATTCATATACCTATCTCAATATAGTTACACCTACGCAAGCCCACTCAGCTACAATACTTTCGATAATATTCGAACACACAATGTAAGTACACACATTTTTATACCACGTTTAGGTACGATAATATATTTATTGATTTATGCTCGGTCTGAATTTGTCTTGCAATAGGTTAATAGGTACCTACATTCGTGCACACTGCACATATCATACTATGGACATTTATTTCGCATATTTTCGGATACTTGGAAACTTTCTTTTCATAAAATAAAATTCGGATATAACCTATCCGAGTTATTTTTTTAAGAAATTTTGACGAACTAGTGCTTTCTTCTCAATATGTTATGCCCTTTTTAATTTACTCAGTATTAATCGTATTCCTGAATGTCTAAGCCGCTAAGGAGTTACAGAACCAAAACAATCGAAACATTTATTGTGATATTAAAAAATAATCCTTCCTATAAGCTATGGCGTATTTGTTATAATGTTCTCTTCATTTCTATAAACATGGATTTAATATTAAGCGATAAATGTGCTTAAATAATTTATGCGCAAAATAAAACATCGTGTTGTATCAACAAATTAAAAATTATTTTTCTTGTTATTGTACAATATGTTAATATGCTATCGTAAATCTTTAAAACACTCAATGAAAATGTAAAATTTGACCTACATAATGTATTTTTTAATTTCCCATCGATAAGGAGGTATACCTACTAGAAATTGTGTCTATATGAGCATTACGATAATATTCTATAAATCCATTTTTTTTTATATAAATAGTTTCTGAGAATGAATATAAGAAGATGTATTTATTGTATTTTAATCTGAAACGTTAACTCGTAGACCGGCGTAGTTAAATGTTACAATTGTAATTATTACGTATTTTTGACAATGACATCTAATAGTTTAAAATATAGATTTATCGTGATAATAAAATTTAATTTCAGTTTAATAAATTAAAAACTCGTATTGCGAAAACAAGAATTCATATAATGATATAAATAAGATCTATAATTATGTATTACATATTATTATATACTTGTACTGTATGCCTCATGTTTTATCACAAGTCTCCAGGGGACTATTTAGTCATAAAAAGTGTTTGTACTTGTTTTAATGTCGTAAGAAATTAAAATAACAATATTATAAATAACAATACCTATACCGATAGGTGCAGTAATAAATAAATAATCAAACTGGTTAATCATAAAATTTCATGTAGGTACTATAGAATTAAGAGTATATTGATCAAGAAGAAAATTATAATGCTAACATTAAACAGGACTCTTTTCTAAATTCTTTAAAAGCAGTGAAGTATATTACATAGTAGAAATTAATTATTATGGCATTGGAATTTAAATGGACTTGCAAGAAAAAAAATTTTATTTATTCGAAAATAATTAAATGATTACTCTGTCCAATCTCAAGGGTAAAAAACTTTGAAAATAATTCTCATTTAGCTCCTAGCTCTAAAATTTTAAACAATTATTTATTATTCACAATTGTTTGCTTTCGTTATTAATTATTGAATCGTATATTATAGAAACAATATATTTAGTATTGTTGTATACTTCTTACACTTGACAGTAGATACTTACAACTTAAAATTAGGCAAAGGTATTTACGATTTTGTGGTAGTTAAAAAAGAGTGCACTTGCGACAGCGCAATTATAATAGGTGGCAGACTTTCAGTGGTTACAGGTTACATGCGTGGCTTGTTGTCGATTAAAAATAACGATTTAACATCAAGTATTTTACATGGTTACACCTTACTCGCATGTAAACTACGAGTACATTTTTTCTTCACGTTTTGTGTTCCTTCTATTGAGGTTTTTTTACGATTCCTATACTCCACTAGACGCGATTGTTATTCCACCTCATTTGGCATTCTTTTGTTTTAGTTATCTTATATTTTAATTTGTACCTAAATATCGTAAGCAATTGTTTAGCTATCTTATTTTTAACATTACTTATTTGATCGTGGTTGTACATCTATAGTTTTTTCAATATAATGAACAGTTGAATACCATATAGAATTATTTATTTATTCTGTGTCACTTCTAATAAAGTTATTGATATTTATAGAACTTCTTGAGTTTTTCGGAATTTTAAGTAAGCGTTTTACAATTTATTAGTTTTAGTTCCTGATAGCATTAAATATCAATACACACTAAATCCTAAAGTATTTTAAATACCTATTTACATGACTACCTAAATAGCAACCATTAAAAAAGTATATATATATATATAAAGGATAGCTAAATGCCTAAATGTATGTTTGCTTTTATAAAATATTTTATTTTATTAAATTATTTATGTATGATATTTTATTATAATTATTTAAACTGAAGCCATAATAGATATACATGTTGGCCTTATTATAACAAAGCTTAGTTAAATATACAAAACTAGTTAAGTAGGTACGGCTAATATCATTTTCTGGTAATGTTTGTGTGTATAGGTCTTTAGGTTTTACAAAGATAATGATTTGGTTACAATATACATATACACTATACAGTGTAATTCACCAAGCATGTTCATCCCCATTTTTTTATTTAATAATGAAATTATTCAAATTCTGTTTTTTGAATATACTCAAATTTCTTTGTAATACTTAAAGAGTGTCGGGTGGCGAGTCAAACGTCTGTTTTTCAAAGGAGAGCCCCCATTTTCGAATTTAATTTATTTACCAGATAATTTTTCTGAAAACTTAATACTATTCAATATTAATAGTATTATATTTTATGTTTACTTGTATACATTGTTTTTTTATTATTTAACTTGTTATTCTTTTCGTGCACATAATTTTATATTTGTGAAAAAAAATGATACGTTATTTCTGCCACATCCTTTAATTAGTTAATATCATATGATTCTAATTTTTTTTTAATATATTCTAACTAAATGTCTAATTGTATTAAAAACCAGTATATAATATTACATACCATAATGTAATATGATAAGCTACTTTTTTAATATTTATTTATGGGAACAATGCAAGAAATAATTTTAATTTACGAAGTTTGATAATACATTAATGGATAATGTATTTTGTCAATTAACTTTATAAGGATTTTACTATAATATTAATAACAAGAGAAGATATTGAAAATTCAAATACCACAAAATAATGTACCTAAAACTTAAAAAACAATAAGAAGTGAGCATTATTGAGTAGGTATAATATAACGATTTTTATAAGTTCCAATTTTTCGAAATGTGCACTATAGTGTGATATCTTGTGAATTGTTAATCAGTTCAATTCAATTAATAATTAACATTTAACAATAACCGTCTTTCTTTATTATATTTCGACACATTTTGTAATATTTTTGGATTCTTTAAGTCTATAATTGAATACGTACTAAGTAATTATAATAATATTTTGTGGTATCATATTATAATATTATAATAACTAGATAACCTTAGGCATGAAGATGTTAACTAAAATATTTTATTACCTAAGTACCTACTTATTAAATGGTTGGTTTGATTAAATAAGTAAAATCGTATTAATTTGTTAATCAACTTTATAACTTGAACAGTTAGTAGTTACTGTCTAAGTTTATCATTGAGTTTTAGATGTTGATAAAAAAAACACGATTTATAAAAAAAACTGACATGTAGAATCCGGTTAGTATTTGTATTACGTGTCTTTCACAGCTCTTGGGTATGTGCACAGAATCTTTAATATATCCTTTAGATCTTACTATCGTTTTATTAAATTTAATGAAAACTTCAATATTAGTTAATAGGTTATTTAATACTTATAATATTTTAGATTTATCATCATTTTGATGTTTTCCTATTTAATATTATTGATCAAATAATATTATTTGTATTTATTAATTGTAAAACAGTAATGTGAAGTTCAACAAAATACAATTAGGTATTATGTTTTTTGAATTTTGTTTATAAAAAGTACCTAAATATAGAATATTATGGTATTAAATATTTAATATCAAAGTCTGGGTAACTTAAAGAAATCGCTTGCAAATATATCCAATAATTAATTTCCACTATACGATGGTACAAATTTGAAATTCAAATTAATCTACTTGTTGGTCGAATTTCATAATAATTTATCGGAGTAATATGTATATTATATAAGGTTCTATTGAATATAATACAATCATCATAGCTGCCTTTTAGTTTTAATGTTAATTTATTGACAGTAAATTACTTTACAAAATTGATGATTTTTAGTTGGGTACCTACTTCAGCTTAATTAATACATTTTTTTCTAAATTTAGCTCATGTATATTTTGCACTTTATTTATAGTTTTTTTTTGTACATACTTTTTATATTGTGTACCAAATACACATAAATAAATCATAAATGCTTAGAAGAGTCAACTACTAATTAAAACTACGTATAGAGTCTTTTTTGAAAGCGTTAATTGTTGAAATAATTATGAGACTGCTATGCAGCGCATGCTTAAAAAATAAAGTATTTCTTGAAGTTAGGTTAGAAAAATTAGCAATCAAATCACGCGCAAAAAAATTCCACTTAATTGGATTCGTACTTATATTTTTAATTAGAACCTTTTTAATACCAATAATATTATGAATCAATTTCATGGGCAAACTAGGATAATGATCTGACGTGTACATTTTGTTCATCGTGTAATCCACATTCCTCGTGGAATCATTTCAACAAGATGGAGTTCTGTCAGCAAGTTAACAATATTCGTTACACACATTAACTATAACAATATTCTAAATGCGTAATTCTTAATACCCATCGTAGTATCGTATTTGACATTTGTATATTTATACATTATGGTATTATACAACAATGAGTAGCATAATGTGTACGACATTAAATTATATTTTCATTGACCTAAAACGATATCATATTTAGTTTTCAAAAGTTATGCTTTTTGCGCCACAAAATATATCTACAAAAGCTCAGATAATAAATATATATAAACAAATTAAATCGCATTAGCATACATACAAACAAATTAAATAAATCCTTTTAGTATTCGTGCTGCACGTCTTAATAATAATATTTTTGTACATTAGTCGTAATAGTTTTCGTCATTAATCTGAACGCGATTCCTAATACGCGCATACCTACGCTATGACTTTGGTTTTCGCTGCCCATCGACATTATAGGTAATACATGTTAGGTTTTTTTGCTGGTGGATAAAAAAATAAAACCGCACACGTATATAGTATGTGTATCAAACATCGATGGCTTCTCGTTTCCCGCAGTATACTTTATGAACCTACGGGTCGTATTAACATGCGGTTTTGTCCGTTTGTGGAAGCGGCCACCACTGTCATCGCTCAACCGGAATCTTATAGATATCTTCTAACTTGTTGTCACCAAGTGTCAATTAATGTGTATGGTAACCGTTTTTAAATTAATTGATACGTTATTTAGTGGTCCTATATATTAATAGGTTATTATAATGAATATATAACTCTGCTTGAACCTTATTATGTTATTATAATATATATTAATTTTATAATATTACGAAGTTAAATTTATAATATGGTTTCGTTGAGTTAAAAAAATGCCCAGAAAATACATTATCGGGTGTACCCGTTAAGAAATGTATAACATGATTCTAATCAACCAATATCATAAATTTTGCTTTTATCAAGTTTTATTGATATTTTCGGAACTAATAACAAAATGAAATCCATCGAAAATGACCTACAAAGTACAAACACATAGGTAGGGCCTATTCGATCTCATAGAGATATAGATTTTCTTTTTGTAGCTATTTAAACGAATAGCTACTTATTAGTGTTTATACACAATATATATATAATATATCGATGTTCCATAATAAATAAATATTGTGCGTATTCGGAAGCTTATTAAAAAAACTTATTTTATTATAGAAATATAGGTATAGAGAAATAATGTGAAATCTTAATTGTTGACTGTTATATACTTAGTACCTATATTTATATATATAAAAGACATTTACTATAAATTATTAATGAGAATTTTTTTTTAGTTTACTTATATAATATATTATACAGTGCACTATTATGTTTATCGTCAACATTGTTGTTCCTTCATTCGAAGGATATACGAATTTATATACATAAATCGTTCATGTTTCCATTGCGGAACTTTTGCATTGATTTAAGAGCAGTCAACGATACCTAACGTAATATACTTTAATAATGTCTATTATAGTTATCATTAGTTGCTGTGGCTTGTAAATGTTCACTGTTATATTATAGAGGGAAAATGTTAACGAAACGGGCGTTATCCAAAGGCCTGATTGGTCAGCGTCGGTGAGTGAAATTGCCTTGAGTTGTCATAATTTCCACTAAAATCCTTGTGCGTTTTTATTTTACTAGCTAAACGTATCGTTGTTACACATTAGATAGTCGCAATGTGTATCGTATATTCAAATGGGCAGTTGTAGGTACGTATAAGATAAAACAAACAAGGGAAGGGGCAGAGAGAGGAACGGATACCGCCTTGTTGCGGGATGCTGGGTATCTAGAAGACGAGTTTTAAACCTCCAGTTACCAATTGTCGGCTCCGGTCACCCGACACGCAAAATAACACGAGTTCGTCTAGTTTATCGGTTTACTTTCAGTTTCGGGAAATTAACAGTTTCGTTTTTTTAATTTTAATTTTTTTAGTGCTAATTTATTTCCAAATTTTCGTTGTGCTTTTGTTTGTTGCAAGTTATAATAACCGCATTATATTATAATATAATATTGTATGAAAATAAAATATTTAGGTAAGTTCAATACATTTGTGATACCATAATTAATTAATACTTAACTATTACAAAAATCGAAATAAGTAGGTACATTATTGATTGTTGTTTTTTTGTATTGATAAACTGTTTTGATAATTTTTTTAAATGATTCAAGAAAGGTTTATTAATATAAACTATTTTCAATTAATATCATGCAGTGTTTTTATAGTTGGAAGGCATGTCTATAAACATGTCTTTACTATATATGTATTTTAAATTCATCATAATGTAAGCTTTTATTGATTATAACCGATGAATATATATTTTACACCTAAATGTATAAAACTTTATCAATAAATATTAATCATATTTTATTTAATGTAGATAAGTGACAAAAGTCTGGTCATACCTTTTTTAAATATTGTTCATACAATACAATCGTTGAATTGTTTTAATCTTAAAATAATATAGTTACTCATTATCAGCTACTTCTATTATTATATGAGAGACTGATAACAAGTATAAATATAAATATTAACAGCTGAACAACAGTTAAAAGAATTAATAGTTTGCAACTTAATATCTAATAAATCAAACATGAAATAAACAAAATTATTTAATTAAAATTATATTAAGAAAAAAAATATACATACATATACATCGTAACGGGGTATAACTTAGTAATATTAACTACAACTATTGTTAGGTAATAAAAAAACTATTCCTAATAACGCAATGTAATGTTGATAGTTAAATTAAAAATATTAAAAATAAAAAATTAGTTTTTAATTGATAAAGTTATTTAACCTTAATTTATTGATGTACAATAATTATACCATTGACAAAACCATTTGTATACATAGGTATAAAATATTATAACGATCAAAGGAATAACATAATTATCCATGAACATTGTACAACGTACCTTTCTATCAATTGATACATTTTTTAAATACCTAATAATAAAAATATTTATATGAAAAAAAATTAGAAATTGTTGATGTTTTATTTCCTGTCGGAGAAATTAAATCGCAAGGAAATAATATAATATAGTTAATATATTCTTTGATTATACCTCATTATATTTTATTAGTGTACCAAAATTGGTGATTTGAAAATATGTATGCAGTATACCACATATCTAGATTTATATTATAAATTTTATTGTACGCAGAATTTAATATATTATTCAAAACTACGTAAATTATCATCGATTTAAAAATGTTCAGCACATTTTCTGTACTTTAATTTATAACATTATTGCTTACAACTTGAAAGCATTAAATCAATATATTATTTTGGTAGTTATAATCTAGTGTGTGTTAATATGCATGTTAATTTCTGTATAACTTCGCCTATCTAGATATTACTTATAAGTAGGTAATATTAAATACCCAAAATATTTTTGTTCACATAATATTACTTTCCTATAATAATAATATGTGATATTATTTGTTGATTAATAACAGAATGAGCCCAACAGTACAGAAGTAGTAGGTATTTAATACCTACCTATACCATTTTATTGCTCTCGACTTCTTGGGTCGTATGAATATTCGGTCGGATGTTTTTTAAAACGTGATTGCGTTATGTAAAAAGAAACTATATTTAAAAATCATGAACGCCACTGCGTTCTTTCTAGTATATAGTAATACAAATAGCCAATAGGTATCGATAATCAAACTTGTTATTTCTATTGTTTGACAGTAAAATATGGTTTGGAAAATATTATGAAGATATCCATAACGTCTCAATCAATATTCTTCGACAAATATACACATAACTATTGAGAAATATTGCCCAGAACATAAAAATATAATAACCGTATGTAGATCCAGTTTTCGATTTGTATGATTTCTGTTTTACTTGGCATGGATTAGACCTCCGGCTATTTGCGCGAAAATTAATAGCTAACTATATGATATACTTAAGTACGTCTGTCTGTCTGTTTTTTCTGTTATTCATTATTATTATTATTATCTGTATTATTTTTTATAATATACAGTCAGAGAAATAATGATATGATTGATTATCGATTCTGTCCGATGAAAGACTGTAATAAATATCGCACAATATTATTATATAGCAACGAAACACTTGTGCTACTGCTGCTGCGGCAAAGTGCTGACCTAAGTTAATACTAGCGCCCGTCCGATTCAATTTGAGTATTATCTTGACACAATGACTGTATAATAATATTTATATCAAATGTCGACTGCAGTACGATGTTATAAGTAGGTATATGAACAAGCTCTGCAACTTTTCGTTAATTAATTACAATAAATAATATTATTGTGCAAATGTTTTTTTCTCTTCTCTTTTTTGATTCATAAAGACATATTATAATCGAACTCGATTGGTCTGCGAGCTATACATAGATAATATATATAGCCGCAGCCCGGATCGCGGTTTCTTTAAATTGCTTATTTAGCCGGTCACGACACAATAACGTGGTCAAGTGTAAACATTATACCAACGTGCCCGGACATATAATATTTACGTACCTGTCTGTTTATTGTAGATTTTTTTTCCTTATAAATATGTAATAATATTATGATTATTTTAATAATGCGGCCTGCTGTCCTGCTGAAGTTAATGATTCATATAGGTACACGTGTGACTCTCGGAGGAAGAACAAATGAGGCTAATTTGTCCATTGCAGCAGAGCGCGCCGCTGCACACTGCACAAATTGCAGTGTACAATATTATTCAACTGGTTTATATCAATTGGTTTCGCGTGAAATAGAATCATAAAAAACAACTCGGTTATAAAAAAAATATGAAATATGAAAAAATAAAAAATACTAACAGTTAGGTACCTGCTATTATATGGTACTGCAGCATTATGCAAATGATACTGGCCGGGGGTTAGTAGTACAGTCTCAAATAAAGTATACGGTTACAAGTACCTAATAATAATATGTTTGTGCTTTTCAAATGTTTTATAATTTACAAACAAGCGAGTATAGTATCTATTATAGACTATAACTATTTTTTCGAATTTATTTTCTAGCTGTTAAAAATCTTGAAGTATAATTTTATTATAATTATAGAATTCGGTAGGTATGAATGTACGAAATGTAAAAATATATATATTACTAAAATATATTTTTATTTATTAATTTATTTACGGAAAAAAGATTACAATAGCTGTGTATATAATTGTAATAGTTGTACAATGTTGTCGCGAAATACTTCAAACTCAGTGACAAGCCAACTCTCTGGCGGCTCAAGTGTGGACGTCCCCGAATGATGCCGCCCTATATCAACAACAATAAATTAAAAAAAAAAAAATTTAATTTACTTATAAAATGTATACTATTATTTTATTCTACTGTACCATTTATATATTTATCGATGTAGTTTCTTGTAATGTTGTAAATCATTTGTGAGTAATTATGCACTACTATCATCTGTTAAACTGTTAAAAAATGTAAAACGTAATCAATAAGTTAGATGATCTTGTCAGGAACACTTTAAAATAAAAAAAACAGTTCAATGTTTTAGGTAAATTAATAAAATATGTGATTTAAGCAAAAAATACTTATTTTTAAATTTGTGTTTTTGAGAAAAACTTAATAATAATTATAATATTTAATACGTAATTGCACGTTTTTAATAAAAAATAATATATTCAACATATCTAACGTTGGTATTTAATTTAAAGGTGATAAATAAGTTAATTTATTTTTGGAAAAATAACATATTAGCTTAGAGTTGTCATACTTTCCGGTTTGGCAGGGACTGTACCGGTTTTCAATTTAGTGTCCCGGATAAAATGTTTTAGGGACGACCAATTTTGAATTTTCTCGGAATTAAACTTCAATAATTTGTGTTAAAATATTGTTTTTTATAATATATTTCTGAAAAACTGCAATATTGTTTTGATAAATGATAAAATAATTAAGTTTACTTGAATGAGTCATGAAATTAACAATATTCAATACGGATTGTAGGTTTATTGTTTTGCTGTTTCCTCTGTATAATTTTTTTTATCACATTTGAAAATTTTTTGAGTTATCATTCGGATTTGTTCTTTTGAGTTATTTTTTCCTCATAAAATCGTGAGAGTGCTAACCATTGTAATGATATTCCAGGTACGAAAAAATATAAAGTTAAAACTGGTGGCTGATCGCCTGTAGGACTGTAGGAGTAATAAGATTTTTCTCATTTCATGTATAGGTACAAAAAATGTTTGTCCAGGCTCAAGTAAATTAAAATATGACAGACCCAAGTTGTAGCCCTGTGTTCAACAAACGATTTTATTCACTTAAATAAGTACATTTTTATGAATAACAACAGTATAATTAAAAATTAAAATATTGAATTCTAGCAATGCTGCTTATTAAATTTGACTCTGAAAACAAAAGCAATACATAATTTTGTATTCTTAAAAACTATTACTTTGTATTATTTATTATATCTTTTTATATGATACATAGGAAGGTATTATAATATGCATACATTATTTATTATGTAAATAGATTTTAAAATGTATTATAATAATATGTACACCAATGTCTAATATAGGCATCAATAGAAATGTATAGTAATTATATGTTAAAACTTTATTTTACCCACTTATCTTCCTGTAATATATCATTATATTTATTTCGATATAATAAGCTTTCATGTATATAGATGTGTACAAAGAAATATTTATAAGCTTAGAACATTCGTGTAGAAAATAAATAAATATGCGCAAGTGAAATTATTATAATATTGGTTTTAGCTACCTACCTGTGTATGCAAACGAGCTATAGTATCGTTGGTCGTCAGACACTGGTTTTTTATGTTATAAAATATACAACTTTTGTTTTACAAGGAAAACGTTTTAAAATTGTTCAACGTCATTGGTTTTAAATATTACGATCTCTATGAAATCCACCTTGTATACTTATTACTGCTTGTTGTTTAAGTGTATATAAAGAATCCAACTATTTCACTTATAAAATAAATTTTACTATAACTGAAGTGAGGCTTATTATTGATAGGAAATAGTAGCCTATTACAAAATATACTTAAAGATATTTTATGGAACGTGGGGATAATGTTCTAAGGTCTTATAAAATAGCGAAAGATCGATGATGATAATAATTTATCATTACATGTTTGTAGCTGTTTCTTCGTTTCAACCCATTTTTGAATCATTATTTAATATTTACAAATATAAATATTTTTTTTTTCAAATTAAAGATGTATATAGGTATAAAACAAATGTATTGTTCACAAAATCGCATACTTCACAAGTAGATAATTTTGGTTTAATTTATAAATCCAGTAGGTATTATTATAATGTTTAGTGTTTATTATTTTTTTGTTTGTGACTTAAATGTTTTGTGACTTGCGTTCAATTTTTAAACGAATAGAAAAACGTTTTAGCCTTAAAGCTTGTCCATATACAAACGTTTGAAATATTTACAACATGAGATTTTTAATTTCTTTTGAGTCTGGAGGTACAAAATCGCTGTCATACGTCAATCTCGGCTGCAGCAGTACAAGCATTTATTTTTAGCGTCATTATTTACTGTAAATATAAGTACCAGTGATTCGTGACTTGTGTGACTACAATACAAACGTTTATCTTTTTCGAGACTTATGGCCGGTCGCTTAAGACACACGACATCGTTTTTGACCTGAAGAAAACATGCATGTACAAACCAACGGAACTGATCTTGTTACGGCGACGGGATCGATAAAGTACCTACACCATTTTAATCGCCGATCAATCAACATTATATATAAAATAGTAATAATAATAATACCGACCGACCGACCAACTGCTGTGCCGTTTTGGATACCGTATGAGAGATCAATCTGACAGCGAAATGATGTGTATGTTTGTTCGAACAATGTAAATAGAAAAAAATCGATTGGGCGGGCTACTCACGAAATCCTAACCGGTCAACGGGTAATAAGAATTGATATACGCACCTAGAAACTTACCGTTTGGTTCTGAAAACGTTGGTGCTAAATCATAATTGATGATAGATGAATGTAATAAACTGCAGACTTCCTCTCAAAATAAAACGATTTCATTCGGTATAAAATATTACAAATCGATGTGGTAACATATTTAAAAAATATCATAATTTATAGCATGCTGCAGGATGCAGTCTTATGCCTATATATATTCATTACAAAGAGGATAGTATTATATGAGTATACAACAATTTCATAACACTTTCCAATAAACGCGTTGAATTAAAAAGAGATGTATGACTGTAATAGTTTTAAGATAAAATAATAATTGATTAAATTATAGCTACTAAATTATAATCATTTTTTACCGGTTTTTTTTGTGTTTTTTTATTACTATAAAGCCTCGACAACTAAGGTTATTAGTTTACATATTTACAAAATTACTGTTATATTCGAATACTATATAGAATTTTAAATGTTAAAATAAGATTAATCTTAGTATGTACAATGAAGAAAAAGAAAAATTGTAAAATTGACTTATACAATTATATAATGTTACCTATAAAGTTTGGTTCTTTTTAGAAAAGTTAAAATTTTGTTGGAATTTTTATAATCGGATCCAAGTGTTTCATATAGGTGCCCAGGTATGTTTAATGAAGTTCTGATTGCTTAATTATTGTGGCGGTGTAGAAGGACTACGTGTTTGACAGTTAGAGCTTCTCCGCAGGCATAATACATATTGGATAGGTTCTTCGCGTTTCACGAGGAAGCAATGTGTAAGCCACGTATGCTCGATTCTCGGTCTGTTCATTATGACTCCATGTCATCTTTTGGTAAGGAGTGGAGGCCAGGAGTTAATTTTTTGTATTTTATTAACGTGCATATAATATATTATAGTCTAATAATATTATACTTCGATGATTTACAGTTTGAAACAACATAAATCTATATTATTTTTACTTTCACCTCAATGACTCACAAAACACTTAATGGTTAATAATTTCAATAAATATATTGAGGTATTTTGTACAAGTCGTATATTATATTATCTGCCCTTGAATAATTTAAATATTTATAGAATACACCGCAAACAATACAAATTATTACTTATATTTTTATTATTAATGGATTTAGTTTCTATCAAAATATTATAATATATTACTAATCATATTATTATATACGAATTTAATGTACTTACACGTTTTTACTTTAAATATTGTCTAAATTTATTTTTCAGACATGCATAGGCACTGAAAACTATACCGAAATCATCATGGAACAACAAAACTCGGTACGCGGTGACGACGACACAGCTACCAGGCGTAAGTCGTTGGGTCGACTTAGAGACATGTCCGTTGCGTGGGACATAGACCCTCAAGCGAACAAATACACGCGCAACGACGACACGGAACCAAGTTGTCCGAGTGGCCGAACCTTAAGCCAAGTACCGACATCGGCAGACGGTCTGGTAGACGTGGAACTTACGCGGAAACCACCAAATATGTCAGCTATGGAAATGGAAAGCATCAAGGAACGAGAGAGGGCGTCAATGTTAAGGAAGTGTGCTCAACATCTGGAGTTGGAGAGCGTGAACGGCAAATACAGCAGAGAAAACTTTAAGCGCGGAATACTCAACAAGGTAAGACTAGTTTTTCAAAAAAAAACCTATACTATCGAACCTGCAGGTGGTTTAAACTGAAATAAGATGAAATTCAACTAAAAAACAATATTATATTTAAATCCCATCGAAGTTTTACAAGAAACACTTTAGGTACTTGCAATAATATGATACGTAATAATATTGGTTGATTTTTATTTTTTTAAGCACTTTCAATAACTGAAGTGTAAATACATAATTTTTCCCTCGAACTTTTGGATAATCGAGATTTTGTCGTAGTATATTACATAATATATCTTTCAATTAAAATAATTTATTTAAGACAAATGTTGATGGTTTTCCTTAGACAGCTGTAGTGTGAATGTCTTATGCACCGCGTCTAGATGATCTACGCAGTTAAAATCATAGCCGAGGTTATTATTAATTTCGTCACTTTGAATCATCGTTACATAGATTATTTATTAGTAATATTTAGGTTATGGTCTTGAGAAACTCGAATAAGACATATTATCTAGGGATGAGGAACGACAGCAAATGTTAATTTCCACATGGTTGTATGATAGAAAAGTGTGTCTGAGTATAATTAATTTTTAAATTGTACTTAAAACTAAATGCGTATACTTTTAAATTAATGAGACATATATAGAAAGAATAATAATTGTTTTTTTTTTAAAAATACATCTATTGTATAAATGTCGCTTACACATTTATTCTAATAAAGATAAACGATATAGGGGGGAAACAGAATATAATATGATTGACTATTGAATTCTTATAAAATATATAATACTAAATATCACAAGATTTTTACGGGTTTCGTGTTGTTAAATTTAAATATTAAAATATTTAAAAAAAACATCAACTGCGTTTTATCCGACTACGTCGTAGTCTGCGGCTGCTATATAGCTGTTCGAAATCGTGTCACGAGCCAAAACGTTCCTCGGCCTGGAGGCGATGTGTTGGACACCTATACCCAGTGATTATCAAGACGCGATTGCGTTAATACTATAATAGGCGCCTCAACGTTCCGACGTAGACGCTGCACGTGTTTTGTTTAATAAACGTTCCCTATATATAGTAGGGGGTGGATGGATGTATGAAAATAAAAATTAAAATGTAATAAATAAAAACCGTCGGACGGTTTCATTTACATATAAGGAGAATCGCGCTCACGCATCGAAAAAATAACATTCGTGAAAGCATTAAAGCTCGTTCGCGGTATGTGTCGATGACAGTTTTATTATGTAGTTAGAGTAAAAACTTGTCAAGAGGGTGAGTTATGATGGTGGTGGTGGTTGTGTGTGTGTGTGTGTGTGTGTGTGTGTGTGTGTGTGTGTGTGTGTGTGTGCGCGCGTGCGTGTATGTGCGATGGGGAAAGAAACGAAACATGACACACGTTATGGACACGTCAAACGACTCGTGTTGTGTGGGAAATATAGATGACATCGTTCGAGATGGAAAAAAAATAACATACAACTCACAAATAAAACAATGATATACGCGAACGAACAATTAAACATATATTAACTTGTCATCGCTTGTGCCGACGTTTGTTCGTATACAATTGCAAGTAAACCTATACTAGTAAGTATCTAATATATATATTGTTATTGTTATTGTTTATACGCCTCCTCTGCTGGTCAGCAGTGAAACAAAGTCTCAGGCATACAGACCAATGATTTTCTTCGACTCGAAACGCAATCGAGACTTTCGAGCAGCTGTATTGTGATATGTACGAGTATGTAGGTAGGTTCATGAAAAAAAAACTAGAAATTCAATTTTGTACATGCAAAGTGTTGAACTCAAATTACATTGTGAGTTTATAAAATATGATATTTTCTCGCAGGCTTTTGTAAAATATAATAATAACGATCGACGATTTTGCTAGTACCTACCTATATTTTGTATTTGTTGTATACTCGCAGAAAATATCAACTGATTCTAATAATCGGCAGATTTGTTTAGTGAGAAATTTAAGATTTTATAACTTTTGTCATGAGTTTTTTATGTTCTTATTTTTTGTCGAGGAAGTTGAGCATATTTTTATGAGTCTGTATATCCATATAATTTATTTTTGTTTGGTCTATAGTACATGCAAAAGATAAATTTATTATCTTTAAGACTTTAAACTACCTGTTGCTACCACTCATCATCGAGTGATCTGCATAATTGTTTTAATTCATTTAAACACATATCATAGTATTGTCATTGCAATTTTTCGTATATTTCTTATCCACTTTATTTCTTATCTCCATTTAAATCACTATTAGAAACAAATATTTTGCATCAATAGATCATATCACTTGAGCCTTTAGAATAAATCATCTGGATCGAAAATTTAAATTAAAACCAAGTTTATAACGACCAGTTATAATGACCGTCGTCGTAGTTCTTATACACAACTATCATTCAATTGTATATTAGTAAAATATCCGAAATAAACAATATTATTCGTAAATATTATATGGCACTGTTCCTTATGGAACATAAGCGATTGGCGAGTATTGTGACGGGGCAGTAGATCATCGTTAGATGAATATATGGATCGACCTGCAACTTGTGTGTGTCGGTGTCAGTGTCGGTGATGGTGAGTGGAGGTGGGAGGCATTCGTACATCGTATTTAATAGCTGCCCGACCAAGCTATTGTTTTCGTGTTAACAATTAACAAATCGTGTAGCATATTATAATATATACCTATTATGATGACACACGGTCACAATGCGAGTGTGAACGTACGGCGCATGTATAAACTAGCGATGCGTATTATAAGATGGTCACCCGCGCCCATTCGTGTATTATATACGCGTGCTGTTAGAAAGTGGAGAGTAAGTCATTTGTCTGTTGCCGACAAAATGTCGGTGGGTCAGAGGTGACTTGTGTTCGCTAATAACCGAGTCCTCTTCGCGCCAATTCATCTTTCAACCACCAATATAGGTACATAATATTTTTTTACATGCACTATACGTACTTTGGAAAACGTGTTTTAACAGAAAAGTATACGCACGCATTTCCGTCGAACCGACTGAATTATGTATGGTAATAATAATAACGATGATTTAAGAAGTAAAATTAATTATTTTCATAGAAAAGTAGGTATAGTGCGATGACCGTGTTATTTTTCAAAAATGTAAACGAGTATATTCGTATTTTGAAGGCTGAACTTCAAACAGCGATGATATGGCGTGTTATAAATTGATTGTAAATATAAATAAATTCTAACAAAATAATATATAATAATAATTTAAATATAATATAAATTAAATAGGTAATCACTACATGATTTTGCGATAGTTTGAAATAGGTGTCTAACCATCGAAGTAATGTTTTTGAAATGTTAGTTTTTTTTTCCTCGGCATGTGAATGTTTAAAACGCATAATATTATAGTCTTATAAAGTAATATTATTGAATGATGTGGAAGCATGATATACTTAGGTAATAATTTAATATTGTAATTTAATTTTGAAAACAATAGAATGTTTTGTACCTACCATATAATTAATGAGAACATCGTTACGGTTATAAATTTCAGGTTTTTTTGAATAGTTTATTGATAAAAATATATTATTAGAAGAAAAACCTTCTTTAGAATTATTATTTTCATCATCCTAAAATAATCATTGCACTGATTATATTAATTATTACACTTTTCATGACGTTTTATAATGGCAACGAAAAATTCACGATGAGTCATGACTGTTTTAATATAGTCGTATATCTGCTGTTATTCGTTTACTAAATGACTTTAAAATTGATAACAAATTAAAAATCGAATCAAATAAATAGTATCATTTGTGAATCTAAAAAAAAAAATTAATACAATTTAATATATTATATACCCAGAAGTATATAGAGTGTATCGAGAAATACACTCTACTATCGTCTATCGTATGTCTCCATTCACCATAATAATAATCGTTTAATTGTGCGCTATTTGTTATAAATAATAAAGAATAAAATATATTAATATAAAACAGCTACATAATGACGATAATAATAATATATAGCCAGGACACTCAGCACGCCTTTAACTGTTTAATAGTTTATGGATAAATAAACGGTGTATGACAATGGTAGTAAATTTATAATGATTACGAAATGTTATTTAATATTACGCGTTCAAGTCTATAATATTATTAGCTGCCTACGATAATGATATTGTCTACGACACCCTTTTTTTGCATTCGCTGTAGGTATATCGTGGAAACCAGTAGTGTATATCTCTGAAAATGGTGAATCCAGGTTGATTTACTATTCGTATCGCGTACGAAACTTTCGAAACGCTCGTAATTGGACAGTAGCTATACTTATCACGAACCCGATATTACCATTCGCGTCCCTGTGACTTCAGGGTATTTTACAAACGTTATTATAGCTATTAGAATTTTGGTGTGTTTTCATAATATTATTAACTGCCAAACGATTAATTGAAGAATTTTTCGCAACATTTTTTAAGTTCACGTCATACTACTACAAACACCTCTGTAATAAAATAATGTGTATTTTTTATAGTTTAAGTATAATTGACGATTATTTGTTTAAACGCATCCGATTCAGTAAATATCAAGGAAAAATAAAATACTAATACTCACATTCACATTCAAATTTATACCAACCTACCCACACATAGTATGACACATTATTAGTATCAAATTGGAGTGAGCTACAAATTAAAAAAAAAACACTTATGGTATATAAGTCAAACTTTTTTCTACAAAACTCGTATTATAGACTCTATAGAAATAAGAATCAAACAATCAAACATTTTATGTACCTATGTAGTGTTTAGAACACGGTACGAATAATATGTTAAAAGTCAGAATTATTTTTTATTGATATACCATTCGGTGTAAACGGAGTAAAAAAACCAATTTTGTATGTCGGTTAAAATTTTGTATTACGTAGAAAGTTATTTTTGAATATTATAAAAAAAGGAAAGCTGTGCGTAAGTGTATCACCTGGCCTGCATCGAAATTTTACCTTTTAGTTGAACAAGTGTAATAATTAACGTCATCTCAATAGACACTTTTGCCGATCCAACGATATTATTCGTCGGCAATATACCTAACTGTGTTATTATAGTGCAGTAATGGTTATAAACGGGTCTAAGTGTATATTATATGTATACGTATTTACTACACACTATACTAGTGTTGCGTGTACTCTTTCCCGTTATGCAAATAAACTAACGTCCAACTTTGGGTATACATTATTTTAAACGATAAATTCGATAATTAGAGCGAGTTGAGCATGACGTGTATGTGTGTGTGTGTGTGTGTGTGTGTGTGTGTGTGTGTGTGTGTGTGTGTGTGTGTGTGTGTGTGTGTGTCATACTGCTGCAGCTTTATAAGAATTAAAATTAACATAATTATTCCAGTATATAAAAATTGTATTTGATCAAAAAATAATCTGTATAATATCTAATTTAATAGGTTAAATAATTATTGAATATATATTGAAATAATGAATAAAACTAACTAAGTATATGATTTTAATTAGGTATTAAAACGAAATGAAATGAATATTATTTTATTATGTATAGTATTCTGTAAAAGAAAGTGCGTTTTTCAAATACAAAATTTAATGTAAAACCCCGTGTATAGTGAGTTCTATGGTATTTAAGTAAAAAATCTTGTTTAGTCGGAGGATAGATGCAATCACGATACATTCATTTTACACGTGTTGAAAATTAGCCTGCACCACAATAATACTAATTGCCGCAAACGTACCCGTATAGGTATATTGTGGTCGAAAAATATCAATCCTATAGGTACCTATTGCATTTTTACTGCAGTTAAAAACTGCAATAATTTATCGTAGGTATACCCATACCTTGATAAATTGATAATACTTTCGGAGGATATTATTTAAATCTCAATGAGAGGCAAATAACTGCTTTATATATATTATATAGTCGGAACTGAGTTCATAAATCTACCAAACCTGTCGCTCCCAGACAGAATGCACGGCTCTAGATCTAATTACCTAGTGAAATTCCACGTCTCTCCCATTGTTTGCAAATGGACCACCGCACTCGGTGAATTAAAATCGCTCGCCGCAGCTATTCCGGATATGTGTGTGTATATATGAAAAAATAACATAAAACAAAAGCATCGTTTCCATTTCACGTTGCATCGCCGTTTATCTCGTGGGCCCCGTTATGTTCTTATACCTACTATCGACCTCCTGACATAATGCTATCAGCGGTTCTATACATATATAACGACGGTAAATCAACGTCAACAGCGATTTTCCCCCTTATATGTATAGTGGTAGTTAGGTAACTTCTTCCTGCTCTATTTTATATAATATCATTCATTATTTCAGCTATTTTTGACATATGTTATACGCAGCGGTAATGTATAGCGCTCAATTCCTGTTTTCCTGCAGGACACGACGAGCCATTATCAACCATATTTAATAGTTCAATATAATATCAATATAATCAATTATATATAATTATTAATTACGCACAATACCCGCAGGATTGCAAGAAGAATATATTATAATAACGTAGATGACACGAAAAACCAGGTCTTATTATGTGCTAACTGCTAAGACAGATTTTCAATAAAAAATGTAGAAATTAAAAAACAAATTGCCAATGATTTCTACAAACAAATCTTAAAATCTTAGTAGGTAAATAATATAGTATAAAGGCTTAATTAAAACAAAGCAAAAAAATTAGAGTAAATAATTGAATATTTGTGAAAATATTGTATACATTTTTTACCACATTGGAGGTTTTGACATAATTTGTTTTTTTGGCAACCTTACATTTGATTTTTTTCTTAATATCACATTGAATATTCTATGAATTATATTCGATATGATATTATAAATGTTTCATCACATAGAAGGTATTTCATGTCTGATTTATAGTATATAGGTGTGTAGGAGGTTTTATTTATTATGTTTTATTAATTATTTGATGAAGATAGACGATAGCAGCATATATTAGGGGCTATTATCAAATTATAGCTTATTTTTTTCTGAATCCAGGGACACCGAAACCCCCAAATCATAAATTTGGAATATAGGAGGTTTTTTCGTGCCAACGACGATAATATGGATGTCTGCAAATCAAAAAATAGTAAAAAATATCTTGTCCTAAAAATACACGCCTTTGTGATCACCCCTTGACCCTTGACATAGTTCAAAATGTTCCAAACAATAATCAACAATTATTGAATTGTTGAAAAATGTGATTTTGTCATTATTCATGGAGTTAATATCATAAAATATATCCTAGGTACTAAATTAACGAGGGTCATTAAGAAAGATACGCACAGGCTTAAATTAATTAAGGAACGTCTTGTGAATAACGTGTTTTGTAATCCTTTGACGGTTTTAATTAAGTGTTAGAATACGAGTATCTTGATTAATGTTTATAATAATTATATCATACACCCATTTTATAAATTTTGTTTTAATGCGATTTGACTACTCTATATCTGAGTGATAATAATAAATTAATAAATATGAACTGTGATCCAAACTAGCCGAGCGAATAATATATATTATTTAAAAACACAATAATTCTTCTAAAATGATGTTTACTTAAGCACTCGATGTAATGAATAGACGGGCATCTAAATAATTATTATTGGTTGTGTAACGCGCTCGTACTACGATAAAGATCACCACTATATATATTGTATTTACCATCATTCGAATATTATAAGATATTATAATAAATAATAGTATATGGCATCGATCACCGTGGATACCTATAAAATACCACAATTTGTTTTCATCGAATAGTTTTACACTTGTTGTAGTTGAATATAGTTAGTACTAAGTAGGTAACTTTAATAACGAAATAAATTAACTATCCTTAGACTTATTGCCCAATTAACTGATATTCATTCGTACGGTGGGGGTCGTACCCGTACGCGTTATTTCGAACACGCCCCTAAATGACGCCATTTGCACCTTCTAACCCCTTGTTACTGATATTTTTGATTTAATACATTCGTGATGTTATAATAATAATTCGTTTATACGATCACGCGTGTTATAGGTACATAGGAGAAGTAATCTTTCTTTTAATTTTTTTTTCTCTTACGAGAGGTCCTTGATCGTAACAATGTGACGAGCCCGATGACCGTTTCGTGCAGGCGTTGCAAGCGGCAATAAATAATATATCGGTTATGCCCCACTGCTATATAATATCATACCATGGTAAGTAATGAGTCGAAAAACACACGATCACGACTCGGCTAGTACACGAAGTTCATGTCGAGTCGCGGGTAAAATGTTGTGTTCTCGGACACCCTTGATTCTCGCCTAGATTAACGAGGTGTGTATATTATAATATTATTATAATATATTGTAGGTTATATGTGCCTCAGTGTCTCTTGTATTATAGCTGGTATACCGCGGTATAAACCACATGTACCTACAGCGATCGGAAATAATTTAATTATGAGTAATATTATTGTTTAAAAATATTATATCTTGATTATTATTATTTATTTATTAAGTTTTGTTTTCTTAAACATCTATATAATTATGCAAGTGATGAAATCAGCCGGTTGTCAGTTTTTTACTCGTGTTTAAACATAACGGCATTTCGTTTGAACTGAGAGGGCTACCGGCGGCGACGGCGGTCGCGCCGTCGACAGAAATGATTTATCGGTTAGACCAAGCCAGACGTGTGTGTGCATAACATAATGTCGTTGAAGGTGAAACACTCGGCTATTTCATCCATTTGGCACCCTAGGACCGTCAACCGTCCTCTTAATTATGTCTGTAATGAATTAAACACAATGTTTTTTATTTTTTAGTTTTACATAATACGCGTCCATATTATACTTTCGAATAACATAATTTCTATTAGTCAATGAAGTACAGCGTTGATTTCGTGTTACATATATATATTATTGTAAAACTACATAAACAGTAAATAATACTAATAATTTGTTATTATTAATTTTATTAATTACCAAAAAATTACTATCATTATTTTTTACAAGATGTTACACATTATAATAATATAAATATTAATTACAATAGGTAATATTAGGTATTATAAAATGGATAGAGGTAACAGTGTATTATAACGGTTATACACTTTGATCAATACCACAACATTAAATAAATACAAATACTTTCTTGAATCAAAATTATTGACTACAAAATATTTTATACAGCTAGTACTTGAATTACAATATATTTTAATATATTCTTTACAATAGCCATTTTAATACAATAACAACTTATATATACAAGCGCTAATTCTTTGATTAAATAGCATATAGGTAGGTATTAAATATTTTAAACTGATGTTTATCAAAATATTAAAATTAAAATAAAATAAAATTGAAACAAATTATACCATCATATATAGTTATATAAATTATATTTATGATTTCAAACTTTAAAGATTTTTCACAAAACGTAATAAACATATTGCAAGTTTTTAAATGTCAATATACTTTATAGGTACCTCATTCGTCCAATTTTTTTATCAAGTAATTTATTAGAAAAAAACTAATGTAACATTTTAATTGCCATATGCCCACAAAATGCACCACTACCTGCAATAGCAACTATAATCTGTGACGTAAAATCGTAATATCATAAATCGTACGTTTATTAAATAATAAATCTGAGAGTCTATCTAACCTAACTAATTCATCCATATAGTTGTTTACATACACTATTAAGACATGTAATAAAAGCTTTGATGTTTATTAGTAGTTCGTGATGATAAATTAGAGGTACTCGCTGATATTTTCTCATTTTTCTAAAAATTAATTACATAATTGACCTTTAGGATACAAAACGCATCCACAAACATTAAGGCAATTATTGTATTTAATGTTCATTTTTAATTATCTGTTATAATTAGGTAACCTTAAACTGCAGTTACGAATACAATTGCAATCATTAAAATATTAATTATAGTTTTGATACTTATATGTGTACATATAATATCAAAATTAAAATATATAAACTTATACGTATCAGTTTTAAATTATATAAATAATATATTAATTTTAATTCATTATTATAAAACACAACTTGTATTATATTTTAAACTCCGATGAGTGAGGTAATGAATGTATTGGCTTATAGTTCTGTAATTTGTTGAAATTTTTTGGTATAGAAAGCGATTCCAAAATGTTCACATAGTACGTTAACAAATATAACAGCTCCATAGTTGGCAAATGTTGTAAAATTGGGATGGGCTCTTAAGAGATGTCATAATTTGATTTTCTCAGAATAGTTAGGTACTTATTCCAAGCGTATAGAAAAATGACAACAAAGTATCAATATTTTATTAGGTGTGCACCTAGTCGAGCGAATTAAATTGAATTTCTATTCCCACATCCATCATATAAATTGGTGATTACACTGTAAATTATGCATTCATTGCTTTACTTGTATTTTTAAAGTAAATTTCAATTAATACATTTTAAAAATATTTTAATATTAAATAATAGTTCTGAACGTTTTATTGTTATAAGTGTAATATTAAATTATTAAATGATTTACTAAAGTTTGATATTTATCAAATAAAGTAATATCTTACCCAAAGTAATTAAAAAGAAAAAATAATTGCATTTTGTAGAAAATCCATTAATATTAATTGTTTCATAGGTACTTCATATGTTTTGATGTATTACGTGTTACATATAATGGAATTTTAATGATAACGTATAAATTATAATATAACCGAAAAAAAATTCTTAATGGTTATTAAAAATGTTTGTTTACCAAGCACTCTGAACAGTTTAAAAGAATATGCTTCCAGAATATATAAAAACATATTATATCAAGTAATATTATTGTTTTACTTAGTAATTGTTGATGCATTAATACGTATTATGTAATCATCAGATCAACATAGAGTTCTATAATTTAAAAAATATTTGTATTTAAAACAAAAATTGCAATTGCTTAACACGTTATGGATATATATAATATTATTATGTTATTGATGTTTTCAAAAGATCACATACTTTCGATATATCAACAATCGATAATAATATAATTGCTTCATTTAATTTGGATTTTTGTAATTCGATTTTATTTTATTTCTTTATCATAAAGTATATAAGTAATTAATAATGAGTATGTACTTATATCAAAATAATATTGTTAATGTTCTTATTTTAGTTTGTTAGATTTGACAAACCCGTTTTGCAACAATATTATCAAAATAAAATGTGTACCTATCCACATAAACTATGTACAACCATGATAATAATAAAATGGAATATTCATAAAATTCAAGTACAGAAAACAGATCATCGTTATTTTCTTTCTGTATCTCTGACATTATATAAATCAAATAGTAGGTATGCAGAAAAAAGTTACACTATTAACCAGATACTTCAATAATATTATATATTTTTTTAATTAATGGACGCTTATTATATGTAGGTGATTATATGTTAATTATATATCCTCGACCTAAATTATTATTTTTTTTATTATATTGTAAAGCTTTAACGTTCCTTTAATAAGTTAAATATTATCATAACAGCTGATATCATCGCATTCCTAATTATTTTTTTATTTAAATTGCTTATGTACAAATATCGAAAGATTTGGTAGAAAATTGAAGGGAGATTATAAAACCGATATTGCATAGATAAATAATATTAAAATATTTATATATAGCTATTAACTACCTTGATCAACATTACATAACAATAATTAAAATTTTTAATTTAATAAAATAACTAAAATAATTGAATTCATTAAATAGAAATTCAAATTTTAAATGTTTACTGTTCTCACAATAACTTACTAATCTTAATTAATATGTTGATAATAATACAAAAAAAACTGAAATCAAACAAATTATTTTGATTTGAGTTTTTAAAAAACCTAAAAATATCTAGACATTTGATATTTAATAATATTCCATGTGCCTATTACTTCTTTATGTTAATATCATCATCGTTTGTATATAGGGGTACTTAAATATTAAAACTATGTGTATTTTGGCAGGTGCCAATTAGAATATTATTCATATTATAAAATATGTCTATTCTGCTTGCGGATTATTATTAAAAGTTAATACCATTTAACAGTGACCACCATGATAATATAATGACTAGCGACGGATAAGACGCTTTACTTCTGTACCTACTTTATAAACATTATAAAGACACTGAAACATCATCTATCAAATATTTGTTGGTCCTCACTATCGGCCTGAAAATTATCCTTTTTTTACCAAATATTTGACTGTGCGTCTTCTGTATTTTGTTCGAAGAGAAGTAAAAAAACATTTAAAGAGAGGAAAATATTATGTTTATTATTTTCTAGAAACTCGTGCAAGGTTTATGATGTCGGGCGTGAATAATAGTGGCGCGGATACCGGTTTTTCGGACTTTGTGGACCACAAAAGATAGGTGATAACGTTTGTGGTCGGTAGAGATACCATAATAACAGGTTTTATCATTTTTAATAACTTCCCTCCGGTGTCTAAACCTATAGTACGCCTCTGTATATTATAATATTATTATCTAATACACTAAAACATGTAAAATATATTATAAATTATATATAAATATATACGTGTAGGTAACGAATTATGCATGTCTGTGTACATGCCATTACTTTGTTATACATGCACGTATATGGATTTAGTTGCCACCGAATATGGGCCAACTTGACCCACCGCAATAATACGATATAGCCAGTTGAAAGTATAATAAATAACGTTTTATGAAATAAAGAGAACAGGTTGGCGTTTTGTTATATTAAAAATAATATTTAACTTCATACATTTCGAATAATTTATGAGACGTCGGAGTCGCTGCTCGTTATGTATTAATTTTCAAATTAAATAATAATACCAATTTGTTTTCATTATCAGCTAAAAATAAGGCTAATATGTAACACTTTAACTTATATTTACTATTTTGTATAATATTACTTAATAACTAACATATATTTTCTAAAAAAAAAAAATTTTTTCACTTTAAGTAGAATTGTATTAGGTATAGCTCACACTAATTATTGTGTTATCAAACATCTTAAATAAGTAGGTGGTACTTAAAACTTCAGAAAAGATACCTTCGTCTGTCCATTTCTTTCTTTATCTAGGAAATGTCTACCAGTCATAACGTAACAACTTGTTACGGTAACTGAACAGTGGGTCAGTACATAACTATTTAATTGTATTTCAACTAAACAATAGTGTATACAAATAATTTTATCATTTAGTTAAAATAATATTCAGGGTATTGTATAATAAATAAACTAATAATTGCATCAACATTTTTTTTTAAATTTATTATATTATCTTAACATATTGGAGAGGACGCTGCTATTCGCTAAGTTCAGCACGTGTTAGGGTGATCAGTTTTTCTAGATTTTTAAGATGATATTGTATTTTTTATAACATATTGATAAGTAAGAAATTTACAATTTATTGTATTATTATTAAGGAACTCAGTTAGAAAATAGAATAATATTTAAAATTTAAAGTATATATAAGAACAAATCTTTCATGAGTGCATGACATGATATTTTCTATAATTGGAATTTTTGAAAAAAAAAATAAAGACTATAATTTTTTTATTATGTCTTAATATAATTAATGTGTCTTTATGAATATAAGGTGGATTAATTGCGACTAAAAATAATTATACCGATACCGAATCAACACGTGGATACCGAGTAGGTATGTATTTATCAGCAGTTTGGTTGTCAACGTTAAATTTATAACTTTATTTTGAATTATAAGGTAGGCACTTAATAAAGAGGCAGGTGTCGATTATTTAAACAAAAATAATAACATCTTTGGTTGTCACGATTTTAAGAATAATTATTTCGCAAGCTAAGGCTCACGTATGGATTTAAACTGCCTAGCAGCTATATATTATAATATTAAAACACACGATTAGTCGATTTATGGTCTAAAAATCTGTCAAATATATTGGTGAAATGATATGTATGCATACATATGTATAATTATGTTTCATCTGTTTTGTATCTCTTCATAATATAGTTAGATGCCGTGATTTATTATCGAACCGTTATTTTCTCCAGTATTTATATCTGCACCAAAAAAAAAAAAAAAAAATAATAATAATAATAATTCTTATTGCTTGTAAGTAATGATAAAAAAAAAAAATATTTCAAAAATAATTTATTATTTACATAACAATTGCGATAATGGTGTAATTTTATTATGATTTATTAGTATTAAAAAACTAATACAAACATATTTCTGATATTATTCTTACTATATGTGCTTTTATTTACCTCAATACATCTAATTATCATATTACTATGCATATTATGTAGCATACTTTTCAATAATTTAAACTATAATCATTATATTATTATGTGTATTATTTATGTATCTATAGAATTGATTTTTGCTTAACATTTTTCCTACAATTAAGGCGTAAAATAACAATACTATTTTACAGTTTAATGTATTTGTCGAACACTAAGAAAATATAAATACGATGTAATAAATAATAATTAAGACAAGTTATAATTTTATAAACACGCAGTAATTCGATTGGTCATTCGAAAAGTTAAATGGATGGATTTATATAATATGTTTGTGACATTGAATTTTATGAGAACGATAAATCAAATCATTTATAAAGCAGTGATCTAATCTTTAAGCTGCAGACGTTGAGTTTTTTTTTTAAAAGATGAACATTACGTTGATAATTTTCACTTTCTTCTATATTATTATTATATATTGGGACTTTTTAAAAATAACACGTTTAAACTGTACGATCTAAAGTAATTTCCCAACTTTAAGAGCTGTTTCATCGCCCTAAAAACTTACTGTGTTTAAGTCATATTATAGTTTTAAAGTTAACTATTCGTAGGTATACAACTTTTTTATGATATGTTGTAGTGTGTAGAATCTACACTGTAGATAACACCGTATATAGCGTAAACCCATCATAGGTGTTTAAATATACGTTTTTTAAATATTTGAAATGACGAAATAAATACGTGATGTATAAATCAAGAATCTATAACAGTATTTAAGTAAACAAACTTTTTAATTTTTAAAGTTTTTCAAAATATATATAAATATATATATACAATGTAGACAACATTATTGGGTAACATTGTAATATTTTCTAAGCGCATCATATATTGTTAGAACTAACAAGCGTATAAGAAATAATAATCCATTTCTCTAATGACCTTATATATTGATCGTTAGCAATTTCAAAATATAATCTCCGATGACAACCCGAAGAAAAAAAATAATGTTACGTTTAATCTATAATAATTGTTCCGTTGTACCCTATATACCTTCCTTTTATCCCGTTATAATGTTCTATACATCTATAATTGAAGACAAGTGTTAATATACACGCACGTGGATTGCGTTACAATAAATTTGCCTGTACTCGAAACTACAATGAGACTTGGATCGATACCGGCAATGTAGGTACCTACCTATATAATATACATGAACCATTTAACCACGTGCATTTTTGAAATTTTCTTTCACGCCCGTATTGCAGTCGGGATTATAGTCACTGCGACCGGGTAAGTGGTAAGTGTGTGTGTAACAACGGTAAACAAGTATCGTTAAACGTGTAACTCCGCAGTCGCGATGTTTACACACAGACATACATTACGCTTTGCAGCCGCAATGTGAATGTAAAACACATCGTATAAATCACAATTAAGCCCAATACTCAATGATACTCTGGTCGATAGTCGATAATATTATACTTCATAAAATTACTATCGTACGTCATATTATATAATCAACTAATCACAGAACAGATAAGTAGATAACATAGTATTATTATAGAACGTCTATAATATAGAAAACCAAATCGAAATTATTGGTTATTGGTATAGTTATACCACTTACCATTTATTATTATTTATTGATTTAATATCACATTATTTTATTGGACATAAATTATAGGTATAGGTATATTATATTCTTAAAATTTCATAAAATTAAAAATTAAAAAATTTTTAATTGATAAAAATTGTTATTCACGAGCATTTTTTGATCATATATTTTGATACGAAATCTCAATTCCAAATACATGATATATTTTCATTTTAGTGAATAAAATATGTAATAAAATGCTATCAACTAGAAGTTTGTCCGAAAATTGTATATTTTAATAGCTGTGTGTACAGAAACATTTTATGTTTTTTTATGGTCATGCGTGTTATTTAATTCGTCATAGTGTTCATAATATTATTTATTCTAATTAAAATAATCATAAATTTAAAGTACGAATTTCTAACACGAATTGCACGTATGTTTATATTATTCTCTGTTTCTATACTTTGTGCTGTAACCCGCGGAGGTGGCTTATGAAATAGAATATTTCTGCTGGCCCACGGGCGTACCGAAAATATTGAGTTTACTATAATTTACAACCTGAGGTTGTTGTTTGAAGTCCAGTGTCGGTCATTGTTCAAAGAATTAAAATGAGCTGTTACAGTACCTATTACGTACGTACGTCGGCCGCCGATTATGTCGATTCCCGTTTTACTCTTAATATTTTATGTTGTGACTGTAAAATAATCATATAATGCCATAGGTTATAATAATAATAATAATAATAATAATATAATACAAGCTGCGAGATCTATATGATAATATATATTTTAAAGAATTTATGGCCGACTCGACGATATATTTGGATCGGATAGTATAATATAATACGAGTATCTAATATATATATATTACCTATATCGATACAGCCGACAGCGTATAATCCCCGGGCTCTTAAAGTTTCATTATAATAATAATAATAATAATAATGGTACTCCACTACTTCTATTTTTTATTTTCTGTTATATACCTATACATATATACATTCCATATTCCCACATACGCATTTTCATTGGTGCGGTTCAGTGTGTATTCCCAACTGTATAAACCTATAGGTATATAGATACAGCTATAATATATTGTTTCGGTTTCGGTTTTGTATCATTTATCGTATTCGATCTGGTTTCGATCAACTTTTACCATATAATATAATATGTCACCTTGACAGTATATACGGGCCGGCGTTCACTTTTCGCATAATATAGAGGTGGCGATCGCCTTGGATCTGAACGCCAATAATGAACGTGTAGACGTGTCATAAGCACCGCCCACATGTCAGGGTGTTGCGATTTTCGCCGGATTACGCGTTGCCTCACTACTGTGCAATGGACTTGTACTTGTCTCAAGTACACATTTTGATTTTTGATCGGTCTGCCACCGCTTCAGTTGCGCACCACGGACGAGACCTTGATTGGGAATAATAATAATATAATAAAAATAATTGATACGAGAAATTATTAGAAGCTGATGCAGCTATAATATCTTCTTGATATTATTATTACATAAAAAATACAGTTGTATCCGACTAACAATATTCATCCAGAAAAGTTGTGGTTCCTACGACTGCAAGACTTATGCGACGACGACGTGTGAACGCAAGAAGGTCTCTAGACGAAGACGCCAATCGTAGATTAGTTTCGACCGAATTACAGCTAAATTATAGTGATTACTTTTACAAAGTTGTGTGGTTTGAAATCATTCGTCCGCGCATCAGGATCGGTATGTACACATGATACGTGTAAGATTGAAATGTTGTTGTCAATGAGATTAAATTTTCTATACCTATAACTATACATTTATTTCCAGTTTTAGATCCTCTACACCGATTGCCTCTATAGCCTATATAGGTTCATATAACCAAAACATGTTGCCGGAGTGCGGGCACACATTTAGTATTGTAATATTTAGCGCATGTAGTAAAATCGTTTCACGAATCACGAATGTGCTCGACAATCTGTTCGTCTTTTCAGAATGGCTGTGGTTATTAAAGGTACATTATTGTGAGCGGTGTATACTTGAAATTATTTTTTTTTCACGTCAAATATATGACCTAGGTGGCCAGGTTCAAATCGAATCCAGGGGCGTCTAAATAATGTGAATATATAATATTATAATATACTTGAAACGTGGAAGCAGCTATTCATTATAATATTATATTATTGAATAGGTACAATAACGCGTGTAGGTACCTAGGTATACACCTATATAAAAAGAAAAATCGTTCCGGCTCGTGTTTGATTTACTGGCCCCCTTGGTTCACGTGACGGACGTACAGTTACGAGCAATTATAAAATAAGACATATATTATGTACGCTTACACGTCTTGCCAGAGAATGAAAAAAAATATATAGTACCAATCATGGATACTTCAAATAACTGGGTCGGTTTTTACAAAGCAAGACAATGGCACGATTGTTGTTATTGCCCTTACATTGTCAACAAACAGCTTACTATTATTATTACTATTATTACACATATTCCCATCATAAAATATGTTTTTGACGTTTCCAGATTTTTTTCTTTTCGATTATTTTTTTTTACTATTTTTTTTTTTTATTATTATATACGAACGTATATTATTATAGTGAAAACCGCGCTACAAAACAAGAAGTAACAAAACGTAACTCGCACGATTCTGTCGTGATGGACCATTTGAAACGCGTTTTTATACTATACGGCGTGGGTGAACCTCATTTTATATTGTTAGAATTATCTAAAGGTAGCCGACCGACTCTGCCAACAGCTACTGGCAACGTGATCTGTGACTTGGGCCAAGACCACGACTAAATAGATAATAGTATCTTTAATCGTGGGCAAGGCAGTGATCGTCAAGTCTCGAGTGTTCCGGTTGGTGTAAGTGCACAGGTCTTAAAAATTCGTCGGGCCACTATTGTAAGAACATATTTTGTACAATCATCCGTCTTCATGTTTAGCGACACTCACCCTCCGCGTTTATGCAGGCGGTTAAAGGCACATTCATAAGACACAGATACGGTCCATTCATATTTATATTTATTGTAAACTTGACGTTACGCGCAGATAGAATGTAGCTTGGTTAGGTAATTGGTTTTTTTTTGAGGGGTTTTCTGAAACTATACCTGTTTGGTACAATATCGGCTGAAAAATAAAATATCAAAAATTTGCTTTAAACTATATAATATTATTTTAGGTGTATATAGGCACTACCTATACGCTTGAAGAAAAACTTATACCGTAAAACAACATGAATGTCAGCCAATGAATTCTTTATCATCGAGCTCGTCTGATTCCGATTACAATTTTTTATAACTACTTTTATTACATCTCACGATAATATACTCTCCCGAATATTATCTAGTGGAATGTCCTGCACGATAGCTGCTCTCGCGGTTCTCGTGAATCTCTCGGTGTTACACATACGCACGCACGAAATCCGAATACTTCTCGACGTTTCGATTCTTCTCTGCCGAAACTTGTAATACGAGTTTGTTGGCGACAGTAAAAATTACATTATAATTATTATTATGCTCCGATGCGTATGGATGCAAGAAATAATAAAGAAACATAATATTGTTATTACGGCCATCAAACATTCTGTTCGCATTGAACTCCGAATATTCTTACAGTCGAACCGGTTTTGTGTACTGCCTCCAAAACAAAATAATAATCGGAAGCTACCAAATAAGTAGAGCAATCTAAATGAATCATCTTTGTTCAAACATCTGTATTTTCATTTGTTCGAGACACCATTGCACAGGTGTTGAAGAAAAAAATATTTCAGTGCTGATCGTATTATGTAGTACTAAACACAATGCGACGATTGTACCTACTAATATTTTTTATTTCAAATGATTATCGTAAAAAAAATTAATGCATAAAAAAAATAAAAACAGTGTCGATTTCTAAGTCGTGTAATAAAATACAGAACCTATAACGTTATTTTGAAATAAGCTTAAGTTTATATGTATTATGTTTTATTCTCTAGGAACCCGATGGATTTGGGTTTCATTTATGTCGAAATAATTGTAGTCGAATATTTACATAATATAGCTGCGATTTGACGAGAAAATAAGCTTATAGTATTCGTTTTATGTTATACTATAAACTGAGACCAAAATAGGTGTGAAGTTAGTAGTGGCTATTATAAACACGATTTGTTGGTATGCATACAATTAGGCCAAGATTGAGGAGGGTCATGGCCTCGGGTCTACAATTCTATATGTTCTAGGGAGTCACTGGTGGTCAGTTATCGCTACTATTTAAATATTTAGAATAATGTGTATAATACCTATTTATTAAATTTTATATTATGTATACATAATATTATATTGTATGAATTTACTTATATACCTACGTATTTTTTCTCATTTGTAATTATTGTATCAAATTTAAAAATCCTTAACCTAATACCTACTACGTTATATGGAAATTAGTAGAATTGTTCTTATTTTTAACAATATGTATCATTTTTATCATTTCGTATTTTGTTTATCTCAATAATATGTATAGGTACTCGTATAACGACTAAATCCAATGTAGGTATACGTTGTTATGCTGTTGTTTTACACAATGTTGACTGTTTGAATATCGTCTTTTTTACTACCTAATCTTAATAAATAATATTTGCTGGTTTTAGTTTTTTTTTTTAAATATGTTTAGAATATATCAATAATTTAGTGTTGTTAGTTCTATATTCAACTAGATAAACTGGCCACCCTTAAAATTTCTAAAATAGCATTTAAATTATGTACATTTTGTATCGGTCTGAATAATATTAAAAATAATAGATCATTCATTTTTTTACTATTCTAAATTGTTTATTTGACGATTATTTGTACATTTTTTTAGTATAACATACATTAAAGACACGTACATTGGAATGATGAAAATACTATCATGCGGTAATATCGCTACTGTATATTATTGTCGACACGATAAAACGTGCAATATTTTTCACGAATTGCAGTTGGTTGCAGTTATTGAATGAATAATGATAATAATAAAAAAGCAATTTAAATAAACATAGAGTTGTGTAATGTGTTTCTCGTACGGATGAGTTTCAAAATCGAAATTATACAGTAATTAGTAATTACAACGTAGTTGCAGGACTATACAGAAGGTATCATGCAAACAAATCGTTGTTCCTAACTATATATGCGATCAGTATCGATGCTATATTATAAGTATTATAACGACACACGTTTCTGACAATAATTGTCTTCGACTCGCCAAATAATAATAGTCGTACAGTCATAATTGCGTCCTATAATTGGTGGCCTTTTGGGGGGAGGTTGAGCGGGAGCGTATATATCTACCTAGTCGTCAGCTGCAGCATTATGGAAAATGTATTCGTGACCAGACCTAGGTATATAATTTCAAAGTCGTTTCGAGCTCACGATAACAGCCCAACTTCGTAGCAAATTTGATCCTACTGGTAATTTATTTGTTCGCTTTTACCTCCTCTGAATTTTTATCCCTCTAATCGTTTCATTACGTGCACGTGTGTAATATTGCTGTGTGCGCTAATCACGCTACCGCATCTCTGCGCAGCCTCAGCGTCCGTCGTCTCGTCGTCGTCGTCGTCGTCGTATTAACTGGTATACATAATACTTGTAAGTACTGTTGCAGTAATTAGCAGTAGGCCATTAAAATAACTAATAATATACATGAGAGTCAAGACGTACAGATAAACGGAAACCTCACTGCAAGCAGCCCAGACGTCGTGATAATGCCCCTGATCATTATATTATATTTGACGAAACAAATATGATACGAGTATAAGAGGTAGCTATGGTCCTACTACTGTTGCTGCTGCTGCTACAGTGCTCGTTACTAAATAAGTACATTATATTAATATAATTCGTTGTTTGGTAAATTTAATTTCAGCAATCCGATTTAGGCGTATTATAATAATGGTTACTTAATTGGACACCACGTCATTTTTTATACCGTATCATAATTTTTAATATTTTTATTTCATCGCCAAGTCGAAGTCCGAAGACATCATAATATAAACCTGCCAATTATCTGAGCCCTGACCGATTTCAAGTCTTCTCGACTAAAAAACATAATTCACAAATTCGAATAGGGGAAGCGTATGAATACGACATAAGCAAATTTAATTGTGTTCCCTAGCTATAACTATAACTGATTTGAGTTTCACAAGTGTTAAAACTATGTTTTTTTTATCGCCGTTCGAGCAGGTAAATCGCCTATTCAATATTAGTCGGCCACAGGATAAATCAAATCTTCAAATATTAATAGAAATGTAATGTATAGAAATCAAATGCTATGTATAATATTGCACAGAGCTAATACTTAGTATTTTTTTTTCGAAATCAGATGTATCATATTATGAATTGGTTATGTAGTGTATAATATAATGTATAATACTATGATATTAATATATAAAAATACATACATTACCTACACAGCTGCACCCTATATACCAGTTAACCAAATACTGAATACGATATTTTTATGATTTACTTTTACATAAGATAAATATCGTACCTGTCTTATACACTACTGTAATACGCATTGTATTGCGTACTTTGAAAACGTAGTTGGTTTTGCGATGTTGCAGTTTTGCATAAAAATATGTTTATGATCTTTGTGTGCGTTTTGTCCATACTTACGCCTACTTGGATGTATTTTTATTGCTCACAAATAGTGTCGCCTTCTATTTTTATTGTCGATTTAAATAGTATTCGTGATTATTTTTTGAGATGTTTAATGCAGTATTACTGCGATCACGTTTGTTTGATATTATTACATTTACATAGATTTCATTGATAAATTATTATTTATTACAGTATAACACATTTAGGTTTATGCTTGAAATGAGTAATATGAACAACCAATGATGCGTAATGTCTATATTTTAGAAATGTAGAACACCGACCATGATAATGAATGACTAATGCGTAACTAATTCGATCATATATCATCGGATTATATACTTTTGTAATTCATATTCTTTTAAAAATCGAATGTTCATTTAAAATTTAAAACTTAAATCGACTAAATGTAAGTACAATGTACAAACATATTTAATTAACGTTTTTTCAAAAGAATGTATAACCACATCAGATCGATATTGCTTTGTTCTAATTTTATGTATTCAAACAGACGAACTATAAAATATGTAAGTACACATTTGGTTACACAATCTTGTAAAAATATATAACAATTTATGCTTAAGTGCGTACGTACAGTAATAGTTGGTAATTATTAAATCGTTTTCAGCATTCAATTATCATAAAGCTAATTTCAATGAAACATTAAGCTCACGCATGGTAGATGTGTGTAATTGTATATAACTCACAAAATAGTCTAATTAATCAAAACCTCTTCCTCGAGGCAAACATTTTGGCAATCAAAAATGTCAGTTGATACGTTTTTTACATGTCCACGTTGAATCTATTAGGCGGGAAAAACAAACGAACAGTCCTACTGCGAATAGAACTACATAATTTGATATGATTGCCTGCCTACCCGACGATAACTGAAATTATAAACGTTTACGAACTCCCGCGCCTCGGGGCTATTATGGTTTTTTAATTGGGTTAGAATTTCGTTTTTGATATTTTTTCTTTGCCACAGTTTTGTGTCGTAATGCCGGCATGCGTTCTCAGCCAAACTGGTTTGTTGGAATATGAATTTTTTCACGTAAAAAACCATCTGAAAATACGACAGACGACAAAAACGATGTTTTATGATGTGTACACATCCAGGGCAATAATTGTTTACGGGACGTTAATAATTTTTTTTTACAGGACGTTTGACTTAAAAAAAAAACATTAACTGGGTTAACTTTTAGTGTATACAGTTTTTTTTCGAACCTACCTATAAACGGAACAGCTGGATTTTATTGCAATTAAAAATAATAATGAGGATTTAGGATAATCCAAAAATATATTATGCATATAAGCTAGACTATATGTTGTCTCAAACAAGTGCAGGTGTATCTGTAGCAGGAGCCACTTACCCATATTATAAACATATAAAACGCAAATTAATTTCAAAACATAACTTACAATTTATTTGTCCATTATATTTTGTATTTATAATAATGTGTTTATCGTTATTAATATGTTTATGCCATGATGATGCAATTATAACATGTATAATACATAAAAACATAATAATATTAGTCAACGGTTATTGAATGGCTTTTCGCTGTGAACGATTATTGGATTATGTATATCAAGCCGACTCTTGTGGATGATCAATTTTAAAATGTGTTATTAAATATTTTCTAAGATTCAAATTATATTTTTATTTCATAAAATTGTACCTACTGGAATATGTACCAACCATGTAATTATAGCACTTGATTATACATACCTATATAATATATATATATTTTATGAAGGGATTCTACCAATTTATATTTTATGTCTTATTTAAATTTTTGCGCATGTACCTGGTATACCAGTATTAGTTATTGGGTCAAGTCATTTTTATTCGATGTATGTAAAAGTTGTAATTGCACACATTTTATACTTTAATTTCCTCAAATTAATTTATTCTATATATTATGTTGGTGCAACAAATCAAACGAATATAGTTCGACTCCAACCTTAACCCAATCATTTTGACAAAACTCTGGTATAAACGGATTTCAAATAATTTAAAGGTTGAACGTAAAAAATATACACATATGAGCATAATTTAAAATTATTCAAAGTAGATGATGTATATTTTATTTTTGTATACATACATTATGCACTCGTGTTATATTAGGGCGATTGACCTAAGAAAATGACAGTGTTAACATTTTAAATGTATTCGTCTCTGCAGGAATATTTATAGGTACCTACCAGTGGTTTTAAATTTAATTTATTTAACGACATGATTTTATTACGTTATTATCCGAGATAAATTCAAGGCGTGTGTATACAAATTTTTATCTCAAATATTAATACGCCGCGTAGTCGCATTTTATCTTATTATTAGACTAATAAATTGTTGTAACATTTCGAGGATTAAAACATTATTAAATATTTCAGTTCTATAAATAATAATATAATAACCTTTTTAAGCATGCACAATATAACAACTCTATTTTATGAATTAATTATTTTTGATGAGACGTATTATATACATTTTTAAATGACACATGCTTATAATTTATTAAAACATTATGAACCATAATATTATTATCATCGTAACCTAATGTACAACTGTGCAAGTGTATTAAACAGAGGTAAATCGAATATAATCCTAGTGGTAAATGTCAATACGCTGAATAATATTATTATGATGCTCAAAATCAACAATAATAACATTCATACACGTTTAAATCAATATAATTTATACTTACAGATATAATATAATATATAGTATATCAAATATATCATATCTCTAACGATGATATGCGTCATATACTTTTGAAGTTATGGTCTTTAGATATAACAGTACCTATGTGACTTTGTAAAACTGTAACACAATTTATAAAATATTAGAATATAATTTAATGATTATTAGTAATAATACGTATAATGCATAATGTAATAATAATAATATTCAAATAATAATATATTCTATCTATATTTTGTTTCATTAGTATATTTTAACTATTGCATATGATATATTAATTATAAAAAAAAACTTAATTATGTATAAAAACAATTATAATATTATGAAACAAGACTAATAGTCATAATATTTAAAGCATACTTTACTGTTCTATGTGTCATTACAGTGAACCTTTATACATATTTATAATAATTGTTCTAATGGTGAATACAGTTCACGTTAAATTTATTCGTAAATACCAATATAAGTAAAAAAAAACAAGAGGTACTTCAATGCTATTAATCAGCATAGTGAAAAAAAAATTCAAAGGAAATTGTACATTTGAGGTGAATTATCTAAAACTACATGCGCTAAAATTATACGATTTTTAACTGTGCACTACGTTTGAAATATTATACCGTTAACCGCGGGATCCAACAATGATAACTCTGACGTTAGTTTTCATACTTTTATAATGTTATTTTATGTTTAAGTGGATATACTAAATAGGTAGGTAATACCTACATGCCATCGATCAAGGGCCGCCTGCTATGAATTTAAATTGTGATCGTTTACTCCTCTGCTGATGGAAATCTAATCTAATACTGTATAAATGCGGCATATGCATATACGTATACGTATATAGATTTATATTTTATTTCTGTTTCTGCAGTATTAAATCCATTAGTTTTGACTAATTTAAATCGCGATAATGTTATGTAAATTGAATTTTCCAAAATACACGCTGTCTGAAAATGACTGATGGATGAAAATTGCACTGCACTATAGTGTATGTAGTTAGGTAGGTACTTGATAATTTTTTTCCTTCACAACTGCGGATTACCGGTTTTTACCTACTCGGGTTTGGATCGAAGTCGTTTGCTGCAGATATCAATTTAAATATCGTTAAAATTTCGTTGGGGAAATTAGTTGAGGTTATTTTTTGTATCGAAACGGTTTGGGTCGGAAATAGATTAACTGGCCGCCACAACAATAAGCCGCGATTCGAGCTAAATTGATGTGTCAAAACTGACGGCCGTTGTGAAATGGGCTGCACTGTGGTGTCCAAAGTTGAAACGTATAATTGATTTCAAAGAAAGCCACTGATACCTATTTTGCCGTGGTATATATTACTTTAAAAGTTGTTTGACGGGCCAGTGTGTAAAAGACGGACGTTTTACGGAGCCGGCACACAGTATTTTCTCATAGGTATAGGTACATCTATACCACGGATAAAAAACAACTCATTGGCGATTCGGATACAATAATATCAACACTTAACACCCTCTATATAATAACACACGTACGAGTGTAGGTAGGTATATGTCTTGATATTTATGATTTAATGGAATGATCAATTAAAAAAATGACGGTTAAACATGTATATAGCCAACAGTTGTATTTGGTGTAACATTTAAATCCAGTCCGACAATTATATTATATATATATAGTTATAAACAGTTTAACTATGAAAATATTTTTTTCACCAGTATTATGAATATAATTATTATTAAATATTAGTAAATATTTTTTAATGTATTCACTCCACTTTTATGCATATATGATTTTTAATTCAAAACTATAAATATGTTTGACACACCCACACACACCCAAATATATATATTATATATTATAATTTATAATTAAACAAACAAATTAAATACAACACTATTTTCTTAACCAGTTTACGTTTTGTTACGTGCATGAAATGGTTATATCTTTGAGTATTTATGTAAAAAAATAACCCACGTATGGTGAAGATCAAGGCTTGTTAAATACGCGATGACAGTTGTATTTAGCAAAAAAAAAAACATTTAAAAATGAATAGTGGTAAGAGAGTTCTATAAAAAGAATATTTCGTTAATTATTTTTATACGTTATTCGACTATAAAAAAAAAAAACAAAAATAAAAATTAGTCACTATCATTATCAATCAAACATTTATCTACCAATTATATATTAATTATATCATTATTACCTATATTATATATTTTATTGCTTGTATTATACTATTTTCCCATCTTTCTTCATATATGTTGTTGAGACATTTCGTAATAGCCATTCATTTTCCATACAATCTTGTTTTCCCTAAGATTTTTCCCAAATTTAATCCGATTCTATTTTTGCTAAATCAACATTTAACAAGTCGATTTCTTGTCACGTCTTATGTGACCTATCGACTCCCGTGCTGATGGCTGTGTTCCAGCACTTCTAGTTTGAATCTGTTATTAGTATATATTGTGTGCAAAGCTGCTGTCTTTAGTAAGTTGATTTGAAGTGCATACTGAGATTAAGAAGTTTTCGAAAAAATTGCCGTCGGATTTTTCCTCGGACTTTGGTGTACTCAGTATCAGAATAACGAAATTGCATAATAATAATACTAATATAATGTACGCGACACGCATCTGCAGGTAAACGGCGTAGTTTACGGCGATTTTGATTTATTTTTACCCCTCCGTTGTACTCCTATAACGTGAATATGTCTATTAACTGTCGCGCATAATTTATCGCCCTCTAATTGAATTCTATATTGGAAAGTCAGATGATTTAAATCACTCATTATCTGAGTCACAGCGCGCGCTTAAGTGGACCGTATAATTATTGCCCATTTGTCTGCAGTTAAAACCGTAATAACTAATAACACCGGTGGTTCATGTTTGCACAAGAAAATCATAATTATCCCAAATTAACAGACTCGCGTGTATCTGTATCTATATCCACGTGTATTACGCATATTCGTGCATATTATATCACATGTGCGGTGTGTGCACACGTCATGTGTGCTACCTAAATGGAATCCCTAGAAAATGTTTCTCTGAACCGCGTGGTATTCAGGTCACACGATCCTTGGGGGGATTTCAGACGAGGCCTTGGACATTAATGAAATTAAAACAACAACAACGTTGTTGGTACCGATGTAATACACTATATACATACGTGTATTAATATATAACATAATAATATAATGCGACCACCAATGAAATATGTTATGCATTTTTTCTTTATTTAAAAACATCGTCGTCGCGTCAAGTAGATTGCCTCGATTGACACGACGGCGCTCAACACGAATAAAGCTATAAATTCGGAGTGCCCGGCGTTGTATTATAAGTTTACGATTAGGCACACCATAACCCTTTAAATATGTATAATACAATATTATCTGATATTGATAATATTATAGTATCGAGACATTTCACGTGGGTAGATTTTCGTATACTACAATATTATTACTGTTATTATTACTATGACTCTCGTGTGGATCGCGGATAACGGAGTATCTAATTAATAATTATAATTATTACTTACTATATCGTACAGGACGTATATTGTGCGGTTTTCGCGTAATCTGCAACGTCTGCGCCGCGCACAGAATGTGGATACAGGCATAAGCTATATAATTACTCGCGTATATCTACTTTTAAATATTCATAATAATGGCATTAATATTATGATTTTTCGTTTGATTTAAAAATATATAGGTACAAACAGCAACATGGGTACCTGTACTCGAATACCCATAGGTACGGCCGTGGGTAGGAATATTGTTTTACCGCGGTCCTAATAAGATCATTGTGCATTTTGATAATTATAGGTAAATCCGTTTTCGTATCGTAGGAGCCACAAAACAGAATTATTGGGCGGCCCCTTATAATAATAAGACGATAGTATGATTACAACCCAACAGTATACTATTATAAAATATACTATAATCCGCGTGTTCAAGTTTAACGGCCGTGTCATAATAATAATAATATGATACTTTGAGACGATGTAGGCAGTGACTTCAACGAACGGACACACTGATGTCAACACTATAGCACACCAAACGTGTCTGATTTCCGACCCACCGGCGATCCAACCGTGACGGGACGCATCTATCGTCCTTCTCTTAGAGTTTTCACATTGGCGTCCATACAACGGCCGCCGACCTCGGACCGAAACTGATTATCATATTATTATAACGTGAAAATTATAATTATTATATAACTATTATTATTACTATTATTATTATATTGATAGGACTACGGAGCTACACACAACAATGACACGATCCGCGAGAATTACAAGTGTGTCAAGGTCCCGGGGACTCATTCATGAATTGCATTAGATTGAATAATATTATATTGTTCGTGATGCTCGACCAGAATTAATTATTCAGCGATGCTTTTCATATTATAATAATACAATATGACATATGTAATCAAATCGAACAAAGGATGTTTAAACCCTTAGAACTATATAGGTACCTATATCGAGATGGTTATACTTTAAAATAAAAACAATTTACCTACATATTATTATAATTATTATTATTATGAACTCTGTCAATGTTTTAAATCTTAAATGTATAAACTATAATATGGGTACAATGTTTATTATATGAGACGATTGTATCTGTCATTCGAGCCTCTAGGCTTCAATAACAATATTACCGTAGGTATACATGAAGTATATTCTTATTGCAATCATAATATTATAATGTACTGCAGAGTGCAGCAGAATTTATAATATACTCTGAATAACAAAAGCGAACTCGAGTGCATAAATGAATAGTTGTATAATGTTATGATTTCTACAAACTTACATGCACAATATTAGCAGACATCAGACACACACACACGCACGCACACACACACACACACACACACACACACACACACACACACACACACACACACACACACACTCACAAGTGTAGAATATTATCGTATTATGACCATTATTAATTTCAACCGCTGCATAAATCGAGGACGGCTAACTCTACCTATAAGCAGATCGTTTCGCCATAATATAATATAGGCACCTATCTTAAGATTGAAATGTATGTCGGCGGCGATTGAATGATAAGGACCTAAAGGAATTATATTTTTTCAATAAACAAGTAGGAAGGCTCGGATTTGCTATAAGATCTCTGCCGATTACATACAACCGATTTTCTAATGTATTCAAATGTAAAATGTACCTATACTCGAATCCTAATACCTGTGTATTATACTATAGGTATACTTACATACTCTACCGAGTCTACCGCCACAAATTATAATAGTTAAACGTATAAGACCACGGAGACCTCAACGGATTAACCTTCTATAATATTATGTCAGTTTGTACGTTGTGACTATTTAACCGTATATCGAAGCGCTAATACCCAAAAACCACTCGAGAAAAAATAATATTATCTATTTCAATCCAATCAGAGCGTGGATTGAAAGGGTTCAATGGTGTTTTGAATGTTAAATTGTATAGGTTGAACCAAAATCATTAGTGCTCATTTCAATACTTCGAACAACTTTTGTTATCGTTGAAACACTTTAAAAATAATCTGCAGGTTACGAGAAACTTTTCGACCCGTGGGCTCAACAGTTACCTATAGGTACAGCTGTGCAGTATTAATTTGTAATATAAACATGTTTCGAAAACTTTTATTCAAATGATTTGTATCAATATCTCGGGTCATTATGTTGTACAGCCACAATAATGTTGTGTATAAAATAGTGAACTCTTGTGTTAATCGTTATATGATCACTATCGAATAACTACCATTTTTTTCTTGCAATTCTGTATTTAGTGTATAGCTTGAGAATGAGTACGAGGAATCACAATTAAATAGTCTATGATTTTTTTTGGTTTATTTATTTAACCTAGTGTATATTGCATCAACCATAATGGTACCTTTTAAATTAAACAGGTGATTTTGTTCAATACACATTGAAATAGGTATTGAATTAAATGTTTTTAGTCACCTAACTACGGTTTCACAAGTAATCAGGAAATAAGTTTTTAAAACAATAGTGATAGCAACAGAGATATTAATTTGAATAAGTACGCTATTTTTAAACTCTATTAAGCCAGTTTTTTATATTTATTTTTCAAGTCTATACTAGATAAGTAAGATAATTTTTACAAAAAAAACCTAAAATTGAAATACCTATCGAAAAATCTGTTCTTGAATTTGTGTTATCTGAATAGTATATAATATAAACATCGGTCGTAAATTCCAATTAGGTATCGCCTGTTATCAACAGCGCAATGCGCTTTTTTCGGCATTTCTTATTTCAACGAACGGCGTCACCGTTATCATCGAACAAGACGTTCAAACACTATAGTAGTATATAGGTGACGGACTGGATCAGACGCCCTGGCAGAGAGGGTCAACCGGCCACGGGGTCAAGTAGCCCGGGAAACCGTATCTGCAAAATATGCAATAAAAAAGAAAGCATTATATTATCACTGTTCCCTTCCAAATGCGTCGGAGGGGACCAATAAGATCCGTGGACATTGACCTCGAGCGACCATTGGCCGAGGTTGTGTGTCCCCCTGGATCTGCTATGTATATTATAATAAACAACGTTTGTGTGTAATAATAATTCAAAATATCACATGCCGCACGATGACCGTGGGCAACGTTGTGCGAGAAAAATGTTTTACATTTCGGGGTGTGTATGTGGCCGGTGTGAAAAACCGCAATAATCACTACAAATTGGATACTTGCCCATAATAATTGTATATGGTAAATAGCAAATTGGCAGTGCAAACAGTAGTTTGGCTGTTTCGTTCATAATAATAATAATAATAATGTACAGACGTACTATAGGCTACTACAACATAGTTACTACGTATACTCACTACGACTTCTTCTACTACTGCTGCTGCTACTTATGACCTTTTCGATGTTGACATAGTAATTTTGTATTTATTTATATTTTCTCACTGCTCTTGGTTTGTCTTGGTATTTAATTGAGCCACATCGTACGGTTAACGGCCGCAGCCTTGCACGATAATACCCGACTAACTTACTTATCAGACCAAAATAATTGCATCATCCGAGTCTTTGACCATACTTAGGTATTTATTATTTAGAGTCGATTATAATTGTTATTGATTTGATTTTTCCCACGCATAGGACAGTCCTATCCGGTAACTCACCAACTATTATTTAGTAACGGAAAGGTTCCATAAAATATGATCCTTATGAGTTATAAGTATACTTAGATACCTATCTGACCACAAAAAAAAGAATTATCATTTAAGTATTTTAATGTACTGTGTATGTTGGTCGTCATCGAATATCAACTGTACATTAATAATTATTTTATCATTTCTTTTTCTCGCAAATTATGCTTTATTTTATGTAACCCATAATAATATGTGTGCAATTTAAAAATGCGATTTCACTCGAAAAAGAGTATTACCAAATATTTGATTCATAAAACATTTCAATCTCACTTTCAAATCAACATTATTTGATTAGCAGGTATTGACGTATATAATATTATTATGTTTTGAATGTAGTATAGATACGTGTATAAGAAGTAAGCGTATGGGTAGTGAATAAAAGTGGCTTAATAACATTATTTTCTCATAGGTTTGACGAGAATGTCTTCTTTCGCAGCCGGTTTTAACGATGTGCTTTATGGTTTTCAGCCCATAGGTATTTTATAACTACAGCCAACAGGTAGTTGTATTTAGTACTCGCGTTGTCCATAAAATGTACAATGTTCCCGCGATCATAAAGCAAGCGCAAAGTCTCGAGTTCGGTCCACTATGCTGTTGGATTCGAAAATAGCAAAATTCTGGAAACTACAATTTCATCTAATCTACATAATACATACCTAATATATAGTGAGTCGGGACGATATAATTTTCCCGCGATAATAAACCAAACGTACAATCTCAATAATTCAGTCAACGTTGTTCGATTTGAAAATAATATTATACTTTCATAGTTTCATCTAATATATACTCCACATAATAAAATATATAGTACTAGTTTGAGCGATATTATTTTGTAAATGGCCGTTTTTGCCCAAAACCGCACTCTTTGATTTTTGGCTCAAACAAAAAGTCGAATACCTAGTTTATGTCATGCACCCGTGCATATAGAAAATCATTAAAAATATAATAATATAATATATTAACATATTTTTCTACAACTAGATATTTAACTTTTTGATTGGCTGAAACGGAGAGAGTAAAATTTTGGTCGAAAATTGTATCTCCCATATATTTATTTATTTACGGACCAGGAGCCAAATATAATAATTCACAAACATTTTTGTTTTTAATTTAGTGGTTGTTACTGCACATGAAAAACTTTTAAATATGATTCGGCTATAATAGAAACGTAAGCATTGAAATTTACAATATAGGCACAAGCATTAAATAAAAATAATAATGATTATGATATTCTACGATAATAATGATATTACGACGATGAAGCGAGTGCAACGTCTCGTGTTCGATCAACTATATATACGCTGTTCGATTCGAATAAAATAAATTCTGAAAAACACTATAATATTTTCTTCAAAATATATAGATACGTACAATACAATTATATTATGATGTACCTTAGGGCTACAGATAGTCAGAGCGATATAATATGTTATTACGATAATCCGCCGTACATTTTATTGTATAATAATAATATAAAGTAGGTACACTGTACAAACACGCATTAAAAATAATATGCGGAAACGCGCGCGCGCTCACAATGTTATAATTGCCAATAAATTTTGCGTTCAAACGGTTTTCGCCATATTATATTATGCGCGATCGTTTCGATCGCTCCCCCGGTTGTGTGTCGTCCGACGTGCGTACCTCTGTGTATAAGTATTCGCCTATGATTAAAACGTAAAGAATGAACACACTCGTATACATGTTATCGATATTATAGGTGTACTTATATGTGTGTAATAATAAAATAAACCAACGATTGCGCGCCGGGCCGCATAATATTATATATTATAACGTTACGAGAACGAGCTGCAGACCGTAATAATATATAACAATAATAATAATAATAAAATAATATCATCGTCGTAGGTACCCGCGTGTACACACGATACCTATATGATATCCGAGTCTACCATAATATCGAATGCGTAATAATAATATATTATGACTTATAAGTATTACACTTGTTGCAGGCATCATTATAATAGGACGTCGCCGCCCGACGGGGTCGGATGCAAAAATAAAAACATATCGGACGACTCGAGATTTAGATATATATATATATATTATATTATACGTCGATCCGTAATAATATTCTTCTATTATTATTGTCGTTGTACGACCGCATTTGTGCATTGTGGCGGTAGTCGTCGTCGTCCAGGCCGTAGGTACATTTGCTATGCGCACGCCACGATTTTCTATGGTGCCATTAGGACGCGTAAACATAAATCGGTAAACTCCGCGGTGACTTGTGTGATCGGAATACGTAATGTCGGCGGCGATATTTTATAATATTATAAATTGTGTGCCCGCGTGTGTAATGCGTACGGACAGGCGGGTGGGCAAGTGGGTGGGTGGGTACCCATATAATATATTACGTAGGCAGACTATACAGGTACCTATATATACTATACGAATATACGATGTATGCATATATATATATTATTAGGTATGTACCTATTTATATATATGAATATAAAAACACACATATATATGTCATTATAGGTAGGTTGTACGCGTTGTACGGTAGGACGTACCTATAGCAAGGGAGACGAACGTTTCGCGACCGATAAACTTTTTGCGCTTATAATCCACTATAATGTGTGTGTGCCTTGACAATATCATATATTGTTACATATTATTATATTGTATTATCCCATAATGTGTAATAATGGAGTGTAAGTATAATATTATCAAGTATTATGACGTATAGGTACAGAGTGATCATCGCCATTTTTGAATACATACCTAATGACGTTTTTAAAATTCTGATTGGGGGAGCTTCTGCGTACAGAACTCGATGTTGTATTTTCAAAAATTTATATATTTTTCAAATGAGGATCGCACTTTTTCCTGTAAGTTTTTAATCAGATAACTTTTTTTTTAAATGTTGATGTATAATACATGATATATCTAAATCTACATTTAAACGAGTAGTTTTTGAGTTATTTAGGTCTGTTAAATATAAGTACATGGTTATTCAAAACCATGCCTGAATACTAGATTTAATTTAACATATTCTGTTTTATATTTTTGTAAAACCAATTTGAAGACTACTAGGTAGTTCAAATTTCGATTTAAATACATCAACATTTTAGAAAATATTGTCTGCTTAGTAATTTATTTACATAACAAAAAAGATTGGTTCACACTTACAAAAATAAATTTGTTCCACCTGCACGGGGCACTTCTAAAAATTATTCCAAGAAAACCAAATTTAAAATGTGTTCCTGATAAAATATTACTGTATTGGTAGTTAGAAATTATTCCGAAATTCAGCATTCGAATTATCATTAATTATTAAAGAAATCAAAATAGGAGTGGCCGCGCGTAATAATTTTCTTCGTAATAAATAGTCGTAGAGGTAATAATCATCCACGATATTAATATAGTATGATATAATATGTATATTGTTTACAATTAATGTATAATGTAATAGTTTCAAGACTGTTAGAAAAAAAAAAATGTAAAATAATTCCATTGATCTTAAAATTCAGAGTACCCTGCTGTCTCAGTACATTATATGTAGGACCCACAACCTCGTGTCCGACTGTCGATACAGCTGTAAGATAATATTATGTCATTGTATAATACGACTCATTGGTCCCGAAGAGCTATCGGCGTCTACTCCTCTTCGACAACGACGGCGATATAATAAACCGATATATTATGACAATCGAAAAGGGCATGGACTTGTAGGACGATTTATTTTCAATTTTTTTTTCTCCATATGCGACCGATAACGACACACGCGTTTGTCGTGATCCGCCGCAGCTATTACGTGGGTACCTACATACCTATTATTATTATTATTATTATTATATTGTACGATGTATACGTGATGTCACAGGATCGCAGCTGCAGCTTCAGTATATATAATATAGTCGACTCTGCAGCGCGAAGAACATAATACCACCGATGCGGTCATACGACCGCGACCTGGGTACATATACACATTACACATATTATAACGTACGATACAGTCAATAATATGTATAAATCTCTCCGCATAATAAAATGTGTGCATACTTATGCCGCGTCTGAGATGACGCCGATAATATTGCGCGTAACGTCATTATTGTGTTAACCCTGCGTATAATATTATTGTATATTATTATACAGTGTGATTCACCGAGCACGCTCGCCCCATTTTTTTTACTTCAATATGATTTGCAGTTATTCAAAATATTATATTTAAAATTTTAAAATATACCTAAACAGCGAAGACCATATAATATCATTGCTTATAATATTGCGTATTTGTGTATTATAATATTATAATAATATTTATATTATTGTTTATTTATTTTTATTGTTATTATTGTTTTTGAAATGTTGAGATTTTTGTACTAGTGTGGCTCAGTGACGTACACGGAGATGCAGACTTCTGTTTTTCAAATGAGAACCCACCCACTCTATACTGTAGATCATTTAGAGAATAATTTTTCGGAACGTGTTGGAAAATCGAAATTAAAATTCGAATCGTAGTAGTTCTTGTATAGTCATTTACAACTGTGTGTAAGGCCGAAGATAATGGGTTTCGACAATACGAAGGCTATGGTGATTTAAAAATGTTAGTAATTAATCTGTAGACCTGGTAAAAATGTATAATCAATACGAGATACAATATTACATCTTATTTATATTTTTGTAAAATCGTTTTTAAGGAAATTATTATTAGTTATTAGTGTAAACACATTATAATAACCGAGAAACTACTCTTTCAAATTTTGAATTAGCTACATTGACATTTTCAAAAATATTTTCTACTAAATAATTAACAGCGAAGGGCTTCTAATTTGAAAAAAAAAACAGGAGTTTTTATCGCCGCAGGACACTCCCAATAGTAGTACAAAACAATGTCAAGGATTTGAAAATATGGTCTTGAACTCTTAAAGTGTGTTTAAAATTTAAAAAACAAAATTTAATTAAATGAAAACACGGGGGTGATCATGCTTGGTGAACCACTCTGTATATGTGTATTTTAATGATATGGTGCATAATGTGCATGCTACTTGTATACAACAGTTGTACCTGTAGGCACGTGCAGTGTAAATACCACAAACGCCGTCCTAAAGATTGTGAAGTTGTCGTCGGTCCGTAAGGCGCGTCCTGTTAAACCGACCTTAACCATGCTGCTGGTAACCGTCGGAGATAATATGCGTTTATAAATTATAAATAGCGATGACAATTATGACGACGATTATACCGTTCGCAAGACCGCCGCGAGAAATCCGGATTCGTCGTGACGTCGTCGCGGGGAGCGAGCGCACGCTTCTTTATTATTTCCGGTCAGCGGAAGTGGGCGTGCAAGTTCGCCGAAATATTTTTTTTTCCCGACGATTTGGACGACGTCCGAGGGCCATGGCAGGTTTCACAACCTAATTAAGTCGGTTCATTCGAATTTGCTTATAAATTGTACAGCCTTTGGAACGTTCACAATGCGCGTACCACGTGTGCCAATTTGTTTAGTACTTAAGTACCACGTGATAGTTTAAAGACATTTAAAGTATCGTGGCCTGCCGCACCTACACTTAAGGAGTTCGTGGTGCAAAAATTAATATATAACAATAACGAGAAAAAGAATTTAACTAATAACCGGGTACAAGTATTCAATTTATAGAATTCTTAAAAAATAAAAATAATAATACCTATTATTGGATAACAATATAATTTTATTGAGCAGTTTAAAAAAAATATCGTCCATAATACCTATAGGTACACACTACACACATGATAGAAATGAGTGAAAAAATGATAGCGTTTTTTCATTTGCAAAACTATCCTCTTCTCCCATGAATTATAGTCAAAACCCACGCTCAAATTACTTGTTGCGGTTTAATAATTTTAAAGTAAAAATGGTACGCATAAAATCCGTATTCAACATTTCTAAGGTTAAAAGAGTGTAACAGTCTAAAACAGTGAGCTCAAATTGACCTGTGTGACTTAATAAATTTAGGGTACAAAAATATAGGAACCCACGTTAAAAACGGGTGACGCCCATTTCGCGTACACTCGCATGTGTACACAACTACATAAACACATGACTAAAATATAATATTATTATAATAAGACAAGCGTTAAGTAGGTGCAAATTCTTCGGCGGCTATAATATACGCACGCGAAAATTGTAACGATCGACCCCCGCAGAAGACGCGCGCATGTTAGGATTATTATCATCATCATCATCATCATCACAGTTATTATATAAATATTGTATTTGATATTTTAATTTACGCTCAACATGCTACACGCATCATCATCATCATCATCATCATCATCGTCGTCATCATCGTCATAACATAATATACCTACTATGATTTTGCATATTATTATACCTACGTGTCTGCATATACGTGCCAACGGGCTCGTCGTCGCGGCGAGAGGATAATATTATTATCATTATTATTTTCATATTATTATATAGGTACGGAGAGAATCTGTTCGATAGGCATCATCGTCATAATATATCCATCGTACATTACCCATCGTACTTTGCACGAACGATGAAAATAATAATTACACGACGCAACAGGTAGGTAAGCGCTTGGCTCGGCGGCGTCCCGTTTTCGGAGGAGGTACCTATATAGCTATACTTACGATACATAATATTATTATAATATCATATTATAACCGCCGTGTGTTGTAGCAGTTACGGTATGTACCTACCCGTCCACTTTAATGGATTTTTTTCGCTCTCACCCTCACTCACTTATCCCGACAAGCGTTTCCGCCGATTCGCCGCGATGTAACGACGTCAACAAGTGTTTACGCGGCCGCCGCCGACAAACACACGCCTATATTATATTTTATTAATACAATCATTTAATATTATTACAAAATGATAATATTTTAAATACGCACCACGAGAAAAACCGAGTGAAAACGAATATCAACGCGGACGGACGGACGGCGTGACGACTGCGGCGTGTAAACGTGCATATATTATTATTATTATTATTATTATTATAATATCCGTTTTTTCGCTCCGTTAACACCGCGTGGCAACGGTTAGCGCGAGTAGGTACGTATCATACCCCCGACCCGCGATACCCACATCCGTCTCTACTTATTTTTTGTTGTACAATATTATAATATTATTATTATTATAAAGTGTGTCCGCGGTGCGTGCGAATAATTTAATTTTTCTCTTCCTTCCCAGCGTTATAATATTATATTTATCGCCGGTCCAACACCATCATATTATACAGCCATGATATGCGTACAACAGACGGTTTCGTGTTTTGCACTTAGCTGCAACGATGGTCGTGTGGATGTATATTTTTCTCCGTGTCAAACACATATTATACATAAATATATATTATATTATTATAATTTTCCGTATTCTCCGGTCACGCTTACTCCGCGGCGATACGCGTCCTACGTCATATACATACATTGGAAGCACCTACCTACATGTTATGATTATTATTATTTTTATGTATAATTCCATATAATATAATGGTGTTATATATGTGTTTGTTTTCATTTTTTTTTTTTTATGTATAATGTTAAAATTTACGCGTTTCGCGTTAAAACTCAAATGAGATTTGCCGTACTCGTCGTAAAGGTACCTAATATATACATACATAATATACCGCGAGTAGGTATATACCGTTAGGCCAGTCATAATATATCATATCTGTTTTGTAATTAAAACGAAACCGTCGCTATATATATCATGATTCATGTATGTAGCATAGTACCGTATATATTATATGTGTGTTTGATTACACGCTCATGTGTACCTGTACGAGGTGCCTACCCACCTGTGGATATACAGGTACCTATACTTAATATGTAGTATTTGCCTAATCGTGTGATACTGAAGACGTACGTCAACGGTATATACCTATTCCGTTCTGCACATGCGCAACAGAGCCCACTATTATATGCATAATAGGTACATATAATATCACACACCTTTAATATATATATATATATATATTATGTATAATTTATATAGTACATATTATATAGAATATATACATATTATCATTATTATTTCATCATGGAGTTCTCGATTCATCACGCGTAAACACGTAATATAGTACCCACCCGAGTCGTAATAATTGCCAGTAATAATAAGTAGAGTAATAATTTATTGGGATCGTAATTTTAATTTTTGCCAAACACAATTATAGGTCACCTAAAATATGAACAACTGGACCACCCACTTAGCTCACAAAACATATACCTATATATGATATACATACATGTGATTATAGGAACTATAAATATTGTTATGTTACGGTTTATTGGGTAAATGCCAAACGACGTAATATAGACGTCGACTCTAAAAAAACACATTTAATGCTTCTATACATTTTTTTCACTCTACATAATATTAATATTTGTGTCGAAAATTAAATGTTATATTAGATCAGTCGAATGAATTATTCAAATGGAAGAAATTGCAATAAATGTCACAGGTTTATCATAAATTATCATATTTCGTTTTTGATCCACATGTATAACATTCATTGCATAATATACACTTTTGACCGGATTTATTGGAAATTAGATTACGAAAAAATAGGTTTTTATTCGTGATCTGAACGGTATGCCTATTATGTAAATAAAAGTCAGGGACTTCCAGTTTTTTCCATTAAATTTAATTAAAAATATTGTAAAATGTCGAGAATAATATGTAAATTGCATCGGAGATTTGTCGCACACGTGTAATGGGAAATGTAGATCCCCGACCGTGATTTAATTCATTTTATGGTTTTGGAATAAAACGCCCACCTGCGTAGGCATACCTAGCCTAACCTAACCTACATTTTAATGAAATTTTATGGAGCGTTTTATATTCTTCGATTTCTGATCCATGTCTCTGATGATGGCTGCAAGGGCGGAAGAATATCATAATCGTGCACCGAATGCAGCCACCTGTATCGCACTGCAAGTCCATTAATCAACCGGCTTCAAGAAATAAATTCAATTATTTCTGGTCCATTTGTTGTAGGCACCTACCTACTGCTTACAGCGGCCGACAAACAACACAATAGCATGGACATATTTACTACTATTAACCATCGCGTGACCCGAGGGCTGCCAAACGAACTTCGGGCTTCTGTTTGATTAATTTTTGTTTCCATCCTTTACGCATGCGCCTTATTATTAAGAATGTTTGTAATCGTTGAATAACTATTTCGTTTATATACGCATTACACGTCTTAAATGGTTATTTTTCTTTAGCTCTAATGTGTTCTTCGTATCACTCGTAGTATAACGAGATAATATTTGTTGACGCGTAAAATCGCAAGACACCTGATAAACAAAATATTTTTAGATTAAGTCCAGATTTACGTAACCTGAATGTCTTTGAATTAAAAAATGTTTTAAAATTATGTCTAATATAATAAATTTGATTTTGCAGGAGGTGCTATCAATATTGTTTGAATTATTCGACAAAGACAATGAACAAGTACTCAAGCAGGAACAATGGATACAATCTTTAAAAGAGAGATTACTGTGAGTAAATTTTTAATTTAATAAATGTTAAGTAAATTCACTGAATGGATTTAAATTGTATCCAATAAGCAGGTTAGGGTACCTATATACCTACCCAGTTACTATTCGTACACCCATAACCATCTGTTAATCTTATGGAACAATATTTTCATACTTCGCGAGAATCGAGATTTTATTATTTTCAGAGTACCTATATAAATTATACTTCAATTAAATGAAATACAAACTAATATACATTAACCGGCTCAAGTACTCAGTAAATAACTTGACGTACATTGTTAATACAAACGGTTTAATATTTTATTTTTATTTTTGCTGTCGTGTTTTCTAATAATATGTCAAATCTTATTAAACTATTTATGCATAAAGGATAAAATTAACCGGTTGTAATGAAATTGTATATAAATTCAAAAGCGACGTTATCTCATCGTATCCATATAAAGTATATATAAACATGTACTTAAAACGAGGATTAAAAAAATAAACGGACATTAAACACGGGTGGGGAATTGCGTATTTTGTGTAGACAACATATTTAATATCCGTTTTTACTGCTAAAAAATGATCTTACTGATGAAAAGCTTTTAAAAAAAATATGTAATAGGTACTCATGTGAATCCGTACAGTTTTTATAGGCAACTACCACTTTAGCAATACATAAGCAAGTGAAACACTGCGCAGAAATAACGCATAAAATTAAGATCAACTATATTTTATTACATAACCATATACATTTCATTTAAGTCTTGAAATACTCGCGCACTTCATACCAGAATAATTTTTAAATTGATTATAACATTTAATTGTAATGTACAATGTAATGTTATGTATAATGTATTGATGTTATTTTCTGAAAAAAAAATTGCCATGATCTTTTAATGTTTTTCGGATTCAAACTTCTAGCTAATATATACCGAATCGTTAAAAGAATTGCAGTGCATTTAAATTATACATAAACTATAGGTCAATAAGAATTCAGACTAACAATTTTAAAATTGTTGTTAATTATTATAATATCTATATGATGAAATCATATCTAATAAGTATATGTATTATATGTATACATACATAAATATTACATTTGTAAAATCATTTAATTTGTGATTAAAAAACTAACTTACAATTTTATTTCATTTTCAACAATATGAATTTCCAAGGAAATACATTTTTTAAATATGGCATTTTATTATAATTTGATTTTAAATAATATGTTTCCGTATATTTTTGGAACAAAATCATAACATTTAGTAAATTAAAATTATTATTTCCATTTAAGTCTTTATCATTTTAATAAATATGTTCTTAAATCTCAAACAAATTAAGATAAGGTTTGGAACATAAACTAAATACATTACCTAATAAATTTCTAGAACCAAAATAATAAATGTTATCAAAATTAAACATTTAACTGACAGTTAAAAATTAGAAATTAGACATTTCTGAAAAAAAATATTTTAATTAAATACATTTTTAGCACATATAAAACATTAAAGTTTATTGTGTGCAGGTATCCACTAAAGGAAGAGTAGGTAGGTTTTATTTTTTATTTCGAAAATATGACAAATAATGACATAAAACAAATTGTTTACTGTACATTATTTAGGTAGGTATAGTATACCTGGTACATAAATAATCGTACAGCGTACCACAGATGGTATGTTACTTATAAGCCCCGTGCCAGTAATATAGTGCATATTATTATCATTGCTCTAATCACGCATAAGTAGCCTTCTCGTAAGTCGTAATGTAGGTACCGGAGGAAATGTAAATTTTAAATCCAATTAAAGTAATTAGGAATGTGAATCGTTTATACCTGCATGTACATTTCACAATTATGCGGAACCTGCAGTTAATTAAAACAGATGTAACTGAGTCTGATGGAGTTGCGTGGTCGTAGATATTTCTTTTTGCGTTTTATCGGTAAAAATTTCTTTCACTGTTCAGTTTACACCGTACACGCTAGGCTCGATGCCAGTTCCCGTTCAAATAAATGTATTTTGCACCAAGAGCAGACAACACGAGTCAACGATATTTGCATAGTAATTAATTGTTGGAGCAAAGAAAAAACAATATTGTCTGATTCATAGTCGATGTAAAAACATCTAAGCATTTAATGAGAATCAACAGGTAGAAATTATGTATACCTACTGTTATTTCTAGATCTTCAACTACAACAGTCAACGCTGATATAATGATTTTACTCTGAATTGACAATTATTATATAAAGAGTCATTGACACTATATTGTATATATTATTATATAATATGTACATATATTGTATATACCATTTAAATGCAACCAAATTGAATCTAGTTTTGTGATTAATTAAATTATTGTATACACAGCGGTTGTCCAATTGCCAAAAAAATTTACAATACACCCATACACATTTTGCAGTGCTTTCTATAATATTTTATTTTCGTACATTAACTACAATCAAGAATATACTCTTAGTTTTCTCTTTAATAATTTAAACAAGGAAATCGTCATTATTCACACGAATATCGAACTATATCTGTAAGAATAAAAATACATATAAATTAATTAGATATATAAGCGTATAAACGTATATACTTTCTTTTACTTTTATCATTCACCGGTGAAAATAAATTGGTTACAATAATAATAATGCGACAATATCAAACGCTGCAGTGTACTTATTTTAGGAAAGCTGCATGTAACCGGACCGTTGTTAACATATGCTTTACAACTAATCATACTAATCAAACTACTTTGATTTGTGTCCAAGACTAAGACTACTGTGCTATGTTTCCCACGGCATTTATCATGTGTACCACAAGCTGTTTTCAAGATCAAATTCTCCGATAATCATGTCGCGAACCAATGCTATTAGCAGGTGGTTTTATTTATTAATTTTTTTGCAGTGCGGAGTACATAACTTTTTTTTTTTATAAAAAAACAGCTGTAAAACCATTTCATATACTCATTCGTCTTAACACTCGACCGAATAAATATTATTTCAAGTCATTAGCGTTAACCGAGTATAACGTATATGTTTATTGGATACCATCGTTATATACTATATAATGATGTAATTCTTATTAGGACATAGGTATATAGTAATCGTGTTGCATTATTTAAGGAAGTTTCGTTTTATTGTACAATACTTATTGAGTTAATCTCAACAGTAGGTACCTAAAAGTCGTTATACAGATATTATAGGTTTTTCATTTAATAAAAAATGAATGAAGATCCACCTATAATAATAATTAATATTGTATGTAGATACCTATACTGTTTTCTATATAATGTAAAAGTTAATTGAAGAGCGGTACCTTTAAGTTAGGCCTATTCAATTTCATTTCTATGTTATATACCAAAATTCAAAAACACACTCACCAGTTTTTTTTTCAATAATAATACACATTATAGGTACCAAGACATAATTATGTGTGTATGAGTTTGTATGCAGGACGTGATTTAAAAACACAAATTACTATACATATACACTCGTACATAGTATTATTTGATTCGACTTAAAAATGAAATATGATTTAGTACGAAATTACAAAATAATAACCGTTTCGGGTGAAAAATTAAAATTGTCTTTTTTGTTTCTGTTCCGGGCATTAAAGTCTCCATTGCAATTGCCTAATATAGAGATTTAAACGTTTTATTTTATTATATATTTTTTTAATAGTATATAGTATATATTTTACGATATAGTACCTATTGTGTCGAACCGACGACTTTGTGAAGTTTCAAATTACGTGCGTCGACTATAAAATAATACGATATTTCCGAGACTGCTGCACAAGTGCACAAGTAATTTAACAGCAGTGCTTACAATATATAAACCTACGCGTGAACGAGCAGGCGGTGGTCGGTTGGACAAATGTACACGCGTATAATCTCAAACCATATTATAATATTTTATTATGAATGTGTTTATCTTTTAATTATTATTCGCTCTAATTAGTCGTTATCACGATGGTTTCCAATACGGCTGGCTGTGGTGACGTGGGTCGAACCGGTTGGCGGTTTATATTGATCGCTGTCCAGCGGTTTCCGCAATGTGCCCATTAATCGGCAGTTGATATATTCAGTAGCCGGACTCCGGCAAAAGGTGCGTTGAGTAGAAAGCGAAAAAATAAAAAATAAAACTCATATTATATATTATAGGATTTGATCTTACGAATTTATCCGAAGCGCGAGAACTCGTTGTAACCATCATTAATAAAAACCTTATAAATCATCTCCTACGGTCCCGACGGCAGTGTATGTATAATACGCATAGCCGCAACTGTTGCAGAGTGCGTCAGAGAATTCGATACGCAAAATAAGCAATAATAATATAATATCCAGGCACGATAACGCTACACGTAAACAGCATATACTTATTATATTATTTGATATAGTAAGAATATTTTAAAAATCTGTAAATTCTCAAAATAAATTGTATCCGCCAATATAAGTATATAATATTTTACAACTTGATGATCATACTAATATTTAGGTACTAACCGTTAGCATTTGTACAACTTCGTGGACCGCTAGTTTAATACATCATGCGTATTGCGTATCAGTGCGTTTAATATATAATAATATAATACATATACCTGCAGTATTATGTGTTTATGTGCCTGTATACAGTCTAAAACGGTTACAATAATTGACACAGATTCGCGTCGAGATCCGTATAGTGCATTATAATAAACACCTAAATTTTACCGGTTTGTTGTATCCTCGAGATTTATTTTAATAATATGCCTAATGCCTATACTTTTAAATGGCGTGCCGGACAACACTATATTCTCCTCATCGGCCGTGCGGCCCGCTGCACGTATCATTAACACGAGATAGTCCGTAAACAACAATAATAATATGACACCTCGGACTTGCGGCACACGGCGGTGCTCATGTCAGAACAGGTTTCTTTTGTTTTAGGATTAAGGAGAAAATAAAAAAGATAAAAAATTATAAAAAAAAAATACGAGAGCACGCCTTATCCCGCTCCTGATCTGGTCGGGTCGGAAACTCGCGCGGCTCTCCAACTCCCGGGACCGCGCGCGCGCGTGTGTGTGGTGTGTGTGTGTGGTGTGTGTGTGTGGTGTGTGTGTGTGGTGTGTGTGTGTGTGTGTGTGTGTGTGTGTGTGTGTGTGGGGTGTGTGTGTGTGTGTGTGTGTGTGTGTGTGTGTGTGTGGTGTGTGTGTGTGTGCCGTGTGGTGTGTGCACACGGAGAGTTAACTTCCATCGGTGTGTGGCAATCGGCTGTTGTAGGTATAAATACGCTGCAGCGGTCACGCCGGCGCTCCTTATTGAGAAACGGCCGGTCCTCCGCGTTTCCCACAAACACGCATGCATGCTCGCGTTTATAATAATAATAATAATAATAATATTATATGTACGACGACGACAATTATTATTATTATTATGCCGATTTTGAGGAGTATATTGCGCAACTCGACCGGGCATCGTATTATAATAATAATTCCGAAATCTCGGCTACGAAAACGATAGAAATCGCCATCGTAAAAAAACAAACGTGCGGAGTTAAATCTGCATCAGCGTTATTCCTGCAGCAGTGGGTTTCGTATGATTTATCGTCGTATTATATAGTTGTGGCTCGTTATGTGCTTTGCAACATCGCAGTTTAGGTATACCTATAGGTACAAAAATAGTATATTGCAATTTATAATGGGTACGAGCAATTTAGTCTTATGATATAATTCGGTGACAGATGAATTACACTCGTGCTGGCTCTTAGACATTTGAAATATTATATTACAACCTCCGATAAAATGATGGTAGAGCAATTATTATTATTGGTGCACTGCGAAATTAATGGACTCAAATTTTATAATAAATTTAAAAAACGTATTGTTTCAAACAAACTGATTTTTGGCCATTGATAAAACGATGATGTTCTTATGATTATGATATTATATCATATTTGTACACCACTCTTCAGTTTGTCTTGCCTCCATCTAAATTCTAAGTATACATTTGTTTAGGTAGGATACCTATAGCCAGTAAAATATATCATAAATACAATATAATGTATTGTAATAATAACATAACAATATCTACACCAACTTTATTTACTGAGTCGTGGATGGGTTTTCGATTTAGAGCATTTTATGGTATGTACAACTTTGAACAATTTTCGGTCAGTAGGATCTTGCTTTAGGTATCTATACTCTATAAGGACAAAAATCCATGAAAACTATAATAGGACGTTTTTACATTGTACATAATGGCTCCTGAATACAATTCTCCCTAATTTTATAATAATATATAAGCTAAATTATATTGCATACGACTATACCATTATTAACATGTTCACTGAATTATTTTATCTAAATTTGTAATATTTTCAACAGAGAAGAAAAACAAGGAGATTTAGCAGAACAGTTAGAAAGTGTGGCTTACGTGCTCTGCGGTGATCAAGCTATAAGCCTACAAAAATTTTATCAGATATTTCAAGCGAAAGGCGTAAGTACAATGCAATTACATACAATAACAAAGCAATTAATAAGGTTGACATACTGTTTTTTTTTTTTGGTCTTTAAATTACTATGTGACAATACAAGTTTCAACAAGTAATTAAATGCGTATTTGTGTCATTTTTAAAAAAAAAATGTGCGGTACCTAATTATTTTTCCAAACTTAAAAATCAGATCACAATTAATAACTTTACGTATAAACAGTTTTACGAGGGTAAAAGAAAACACGTAATTTAATTAAATATAGTTTTTATTTAATAGTTTTATCATTTAATCGTCTAGAATTTTAGATATCACGTAATATAAGTCTCATACTATAATATATATAATATAACTATTAACTACATTCATATAAAGTTTAAGACAATTTTATCTTAAAATATGCATTATACATCATCGTACCTAATAATTATGTATTGTGCATGTTATTATATTATATTGTATTGTTGATCACAAAACGAGCTTTCACCGAATCTCTGGTTACTTTAAAATATTAAATATTAATATGTTATAACAGCAACTGTGACTATCCTTCATACACTGGCTGTCGTTCATTTAATATTTTAAGGTAACATATTAAACTGCGCAAAAAACAGCGTACAGCAAATAATAATAAAAAATATATTGCATAATGATTGTATTAAAAAAATCTTACACTCCGGCTAATAATGAAATTAATTAATTCAATGTTTTATAGGTTAAATATGAAAATGAATATACTTTTACTTCACATTATCGAGTAATACACAATATCCAATAACGTTTAGGTCGTAAGTGAAGAGAGAGGGAGACGTGTTGGGGTCTTATATATTATATACGTACCCTTCTTAGAACTAAAAAAAATAATCATGCAACAGTATATTATACAATATAAACGTAGGTATCTACCTAGTATATCACTCATAGCTTGTTATCCATAATCATATGCAACGACGTATAGGATCGAATAATATTATTATAATAATATGTTATGATCACGGTTATCTAGTGGTTACGTACTATATAGATACCCGTGGTTGCGGCATACATGTGTTTGGATAAAAACCACCCTAGATGCTGGAAAAAAGACGTGAATAAAATCATCTTATCCGTCGAACCCCGCCGTATAATGTGCATTTTCCGGAGTATGCACTATGCATATTAAATTGTTTGAGGTAATATGGTCGTATGGGGGGGGGGGGGGGGCCCCCCGGGGGAAAAAAAAAAAAAAAAAAAAATATTTCGGGTCCGCCTCTATCCGCTACACTGTAATAATATAATATTTGTTAAACGCGCATAAATCATAAATTTTAATTATTTAACAACGCGCATACATTATAATATACGTGTGTACCTACTACGTAATGTTATTACTAAAAAGTAAAAGTGTTTTTTTGTTTTTGTGTTTAAATATTATTATTGTTATGATTGATATTGATAGGTTATTTATGTATTATATTATGTACACATAATACATATATATATATATATATATACGTATATAAATAGATACTTACAGTATTATACCGGCTCACCGTGTACAACACTGTACCTATATGAGTAATATATATATATGTATTATGCTATGTACCTACCCATATAATATGTTTGTAAGATATTGTTCGATAAGAAAAATTGATAGTGACCGTGACTGCAGACACATGCCAATATATAATTGTCGTGTGTCAGAACGGCGGTGTCGAGCACGAAAAACGACATTGTCGTACACGATCGTATCGTGGTTGTCCGGCTGTGTGCTATACGGCCGATGGGTTTTTTTATATTTTTTATTATTCTCGTTATTAGGGCCCACCCATTCTGCAGGACATGTTCGGTCTTACAAATAAGTTATGCGCGCTCGACTACTGCAGCAGTGCGGCGGGGCGTGCAACCATACACATACGTATATTATGCCGCCGCCGCGTGCGTTTAATCATGAATATTATTATTATTATTATTATTATTATTATTACGAGTAATTAAAAATTAAAATAAAAAAACAATTGGGTCAAATAATAGTACCTATGTGTTTTGTGTAGTGTGTTACGTCAAGGTTTAAACGAGTTAACGAAACAAAAAAATAAATAAATAAAAAATAATAATCTAAAACAAAATAATTGTATTATGAATTTTATGCGATACGATCATAATAAATTTTAAATACCTACCCATTAAGATCGTATAGGTATAGGCACGACAGAGAGAGCCATTGGTACCTGCAGTGCAAATCGATCAGACTAAATCATTAATCGCTAACGTGTTTCTTAGATAATATTAATATTGTCATAAATATTACACTTAACAGTTATCGGAGTAAAACGTCAAACACGATAAGTTCGCAATCTGAGTCGTTCTTATTTATACGAACGTCTATCAATATTCTGGAGGCGAAATGATTATTTTTAATGTTGTAGATTTTTTTAATCATATTTCGTGTTAAGTGCAAATTGCTTTTTTTTAACCGTCGTTTTGCCATAATTTATTATACCTACTCGATTGATTTTCTTTACATATACCAAACACATAGTTGCTGAACAAAACGCGGTTATTTAATGATAACTCGTCAATTATTTGAATGATTAAACCAACGAACAACCAACCCTTGTTATAAGACACTGGCGGACAAGTCTTTTATTTATTCAAAAATTATGCACCGAGTATATTATACGTTCGAAATGTTTATATTTTAAAGATATAAAATTATTTTTTATGAAAATATAACTAAAATACAGTTTACGCACATTTTTAATTAAAATAAATCATCGTTTTATGTAAATCATTATCATACAATTCGCATATAATGCATTTCGTGTCGCTATAATTGATGTGTATTTAATATAATGATTGCCTTCTCCTCCCTATTCCCTCTCCATCACATGGGACCAATTTCACCACGACTTGTCGATAAAAAATAAAAACCGTGTAAAAAAAATTACCTAGTTCTATATATTTTTACGTTCGCTGTATTATAATTTACGAGATTAAGTCACATCATGGATGATAATTATGTTTAATATCGGACGTTGCAGGTGTTTAACTACTTAATATTTTTCTCCGATCGTTACTTTGTTGAATAAGTTGAACAACCTAGGTACCTACATATATTATAAGAAATATAATCGGTCAATTTGAACTCGTATATCATAATATGTGTAACATTAAGACCGCATTAAAAAACCATGCCTGCATATTTACATCAGATTATTCAAATTGTGACGTTATGGAAAAAAAAATTACGGATTAATTTTATACATAAACGTAAAAAATAATAAAAATAAATTGTGTTATAATAACAGTTTTTGCGAAATGAAATACCAATACGATCTCAATAACTGCAGCTGCAGCAGTAACGGTTTATTCAAATCGCGTGTCCCCGAAACCGGACAGAAAAATCGAGGTTGTCGTTCAAAATTCAAGAGTTCAAAAATTGTAAGTCGTGTGAATTTAAATATTCATATGATCCAAAAGTTTAGTCTAATGTCCCGCACCTAACTGAGTGTACCCTGATTTTTGGACACACGGAATAATACTATTTTATTGCGATGATGAAAATAATATCAAATTCCATTCGCTTTTACTATACGCGCTCGATTTGCACTGGGTGCAGCAGGATTTTCGCGCAGCGCAAAATTTGTTGATAAGGCACGGTCGCGTAAATACGAGCAGGATACGCAGAAAAGGTGAAATTTTCGTGAACGCATTGACTACAAGAGTTAAAAAAGTTATAGCAACATTTATGATCCAGTAGTTTCGTTTCATTCAGAATTCAAAAAAATATGTATTATTTAAAACTGTCTATATATATATATATATCTAACCAATTACGACTCAGCACTACTGCTATAACACAACGCCGCAGTATGGACGTAGACATGCTGACACGTTTAAGTATATTAAATTTAAAAAAAAAAATACCTATGTATGGGGATGGGGTACTGAGTAATAAAAGTGACCGAGTTATAGAGCATGCAAGCTGTTTTTGGGGACACTCTGTATAATATTGCTGTGATGACGATAATACGCAACATCAAAATATGCTTTCTATATTATATTCGCTCAATCTGCAGTACTGGGCGCAGCTCACGGATTTCTGCGCACAGTTAGTTGATAAGGCACGGTCGTGTGTAAGTACTGTATAGGTTTACTATATAATAATAATAATAATTATTATTATTATTACTATCGCGACGCGCGTGAAAACGCTTGTGCGCTTTTGAGAAACTGCGTCGCGTGCTGCTCGCGCCCGGCACGGAAATTTATTGCAACGATCGACCGGCAAAGATAAAGACGTAACTACCACGAGTTAAGATTTTTTCTTCACACACACACACACACACACACACACTTGTATGTAATGCGAATAAAGGTAGACACACACACTATTATGCGTGTGGTGAGTATCTATATAGTACGGGTACCTATAATAATAATATATGTTCGCCGCGACAATCCAACGAGTTTGATTATTTATGATCCGTATAGACGACCGCGTTTGCGACCTGTGCCACGCCGCTTGTAAACGCGAGTCGAAATGAAAATAATGGATTACGGCACGGGACCCGATTTAATATAAGGTACACATAATAATATTATAGTATGTGTATTATTGTAGTGTTTATCGTAGAAAGGCGTTTTACTCGGGGGCTTTTAATGGGACGAAATTGGAGAGTAACAAAACACCAAAGTAATATTATATTATTATATTCGACGGATAAATTTGCGCCTTATATAGCTAATATAATAATGCAAATAATAATGTGATGTAGGCAGTGTTCCCCACTCCTATCTACAGAATTAAAGTAAACATATTTTGTAAAACGCACTGTTTATACAGGAAATATTGATTATTGTTCGATGAAAGTTATAACCACGCTAAGACGGAGAGGACGCAGTGAATAATAAATTAAGAAAGCTATGTAAAATTGTACTTCAAAAAACAAAAATCAGTTAATGAAACGCATGTAAGTATAGGTATATGTACCTACGCGTATAAATAAATAACAAGTGTAACTAATTATGACCATTGAGTTATGCGTTGGTGCAATTCTTGTTTTAATGATTTATTTTTCAAAAATTATTTTTGATAAAGTAAGCGTCGCTAATGGTTTGTTTTTTCAATAATAAAATAATCGTACTCAAACATTATTCTTATGTTGGTGCGACAGCCTTAAAAAAATAAATAAAAACCTTACTGTTTTAATAGGAAATTGGAATTTGATCAATGGGAATGGTATTGAGTTTACTGTTTTGGTTATGAAATCAATAAAATATATATAAACGAGCATAATATTATGATATTATGTTATTAAACATATTTTTTAACATTGTTTTGACCGCCGTACTGACGGACGGTACTAACTTCAAACATATTATTTGCTAAACGACCCTCAAGATTTAAACTTGAAGCTATTTTTATGTATTTATACTTAATAATGGGACAATTATGTAATATCACAAGACTAACGAATCACATCATAATGTAAATAAGTATGTTTCATCATTCATATAACCTACAAAAGCAATTATTTTTAGATTTTTGTTTGCACCCATTCACGTTAAACACTTGATTTCTTACCAAACTACTATTTGAAAGCTGCAGGCAATATTTCTTGACCAATTAAAAATATGCCCAGCAGATTATATGAAAAATGAAAGGCAATATTTGTACAGTAATTGTTTAAATTTATTCGTAAAATTAGTTTATTTTCTATTTTTTGTTCAGTATTGAATCATTCTTGCCGTTTTGTTTTAGACATAATTAAACACTTATGGAAAATTAATTTTTAGCTACTTTTTTAGTTTACAAAATAACGTTACTTTTACTAGATTTTGTGAGATAAATTTATAGTATAAACATAATATGCTTAACACGCATACATTAATATAATTTTTTTTTAACATTTTTAAATTAATAATTAATTTATTCACGAAACTATTCAAATTAGTTACATGTTCTAAAAAAAAAATCAACACACTATTCAAATACACATTTTAATCTGTGCATTTAAACATTTTTACTATTAAACAGTGTCTCTAAAAACTGTAGTTTTTATAGCGATAAAGTATTTAAAACAAAATAAAAAATACTGAATATTATGTATTAAAGTAGAAAGTATTAGTTTATAATATATTACGTTGATTAATGGCAGTGTATTAATGCAAGAATGGAAAATGAGGAGGGTGTGGTGTGCGCATTTTTGGTGCTTTGTACATCATCATCATCATCATTTCAATGATAAATACAGTGATGCTCAAGATAATTCCGAATGATAAAACAATGAATGCTATTTCGAGATCTCTGACAGAAAAAACTTTCGAAGTATCGTAATCTTTTGGATTGATTGGCTTGTATTTATTAAATATGTACTTGGAAACGTCACCGTTCCACTTGAGTACCAGTCCAGCCTGATCGATCCACGACAGCAAGATATTTATTCTTCTTTTATACGGCGAATTCCTAAAAATTAAAAAATTAAAAAAGCAAGTGAACATTACTTACATATTTTGTAAAGTTTCATGGAAAAAATGTGGTTTCTATAAAAGTATTTATCTTTATCACAACCTATGAACTACGTATGATATAAAGTACGATATCAGACACTCGTTCATTGTATGTAGAACGCGAGTGTTGTTCCTGTTGGCGATGAACAGGACGTCTTTGAAATGCCCCAAATTAAAGACGTTAACGCGCTCAAATCCAGCGAACTGGCCGTCAGAATTATGAATGTCTACTTCTTTTTCCCACTTCTCGACTCGGTAGGCTAGAGACTTCAAGTTTGGATCTCCGGTTAATATTTCCTTGAAGCTGATGCTGGACGTTCGAATTGGCAAATCCGACTGTTTCAGGTCAGTAAACGTATTGACATCGGGATAGTGCATCGGAGTGCTCAAGAACGTCACCAGTGATCCCTATAATAACGTTCGCCAACAATTAATATACTATGACCATTCATCTCGTTATGAAGTATCAAGGACATGAGTCATTATGAAGTATTTTAGTGGGCGACGTGCGAGAGTATGAAAACATTTTTATTCGGACATGCTGTCTAATATAAAATAATATATTGTAAGCATGCAAGCAAAATGGTACCTAATCGTATAGTCGGTACAGTATTTACAGTAGTTACCTGGAAAGCGTTCAAAATGACAAGTGTAAAAAACAGACAAAACGAAGTCAATATCCTGCGACAGGACAGAGCGAAAATCCGGTTGGTCGGTGAGCCGATGAACATTCTGTAGATTTCCAGCCCCAAGTCGGACCCCCTGAGTCCGGGCCTGTGCGTGTCCAACTCCGCGGCCGCGAAGTATATGACGGTGACCAGTACGCAAGTGATTGCCGTCATCATCCAGACTTCTCTCTGGAAACTCATCAACACGGTCATCATCGGCGGGATGACTCCGGCTTTTGGCGTGAGCAAACACACCTTGTCGCTCGTGATCTGTAGAATCGCGGTTCCAACGGCGCGGCGGTCGTCGAAAAGCCAGCGAACATATACATAATAATATAATATTGTGTACCTATTACTATTAGAAAGTCACAACAATACGGGACACATGATAATATTATATATATTATAATAGCTGTTACGAATATGGGCAATATAGTGTACCTATATAGTAGTTGTCTATGTGTGTTCGAACCGCACGCAATGCGTATTACTATTGATTATACATTATTATAATATATATACGTATTTACGCACATATGCAAAAAATAAACGATATTACATATTTCGTTCGTTATATACGAGCAAATGCAGCTACAATAATATGTATATATATATCACACATACTCGCACAAGTGCATATAATACAGAAAAACACAATTCGTTTACCGAGAACATGCATGGTAATTATATTATATTCGCTATAAAACAGTTTCATAATAATATATCGTGTCTGTAAGTGTAGGTATACAATATATAGGCACTGCAGTATAATATACACGCTATCAACTTAGTATTGTTATTATTAAATCCAACCGGTGGCAGTAAATTATAATATTATTATGCGGTTTTTACTCTGTACGTGTCAATGTTTTCATATTATTATTCCAACGGGAAACCATTGAAAACATTGCTATATGATAATATTATGTATACTATACTGTAGCATTCGTACTCGTTATGTATGAAATTCGAAAAAAAAGATTAACTTGTTTTTAGACATTTTAGCGAGTCATAAATTATGATTTCTGTTTCACATTGATTTCTACACGACGCCCTCGAGCACTGTTTGCAGTAGTAAATATAATACACATGCGAGAAACCACGTATATATATGTATAATTTTCTTGGGTCAGGCGACCTATTGACCTACGATATTATTTTTATCACTTCTTAGTTAATTGTTTTTTTTTTTTTTATGTAAAAACCTAATATTAGGTGGGAGGTACACAGAGTACACAGGGTGATTCACCGAGCATGATCACCCCCTTTTTTCTTCAATAATGCAGTTAATCAAAATCTGATGTTTTGGAATATTTAAATACACTGAAATATCATGTTTTATAATTTTTAAGATGGTTTGTACGATGAGTGCGAGGTGCAGAAAATACAAACTTCTATTTTTCAAACGAGAACCCCCTTTTCACTGGTGTCGTCATTCGGAAAACAGAAGTTTGTATCGTCAGAGTACACTACACTCTCTGATTAGTACAACAAACGCCATGAAAACGTGGTCTTAAAGTGTATTTGTTAAATTTCAAAAATCACGGTTTTGACTGACTATACATTCTGCGGTCGAAAAAAATAAATGTGGGGTTGATTTCGCCCGGTGCACAGAATCGCCCTACACACCCGGTGACCATACTAAATAACAATAATCGTTGCCGCATTTACGTGTCTGGTGAGCTCGGCCAAGTAGCAGTTGTAGTCTTTCAGAAAGTGTCCGTTGACCGAGACGTCGGCCTGGCCGCCGATCACGCCCGCAAACGTGCCGTACGCCCTGCCGGATGTCCGTCTGTACCCGTAGTGGATCTTACCGTTGGCCGACGGCTCGGAAATGTAAACCGGCGTGGCGTTCATTTTGGCGGCCAGCACCGTGGCGAACGTGCCGTCCTGGCCGATGTACGTGCCGCCCCTCGCCGCGATCACCGTCGGCATCCGATTGTTGACGACGAACCGCAGCGGGAATCGCCGCAGGTTACCGATCCGCGAATGGAGTATACCCGGTATTCGTCTCAGTGACCGCGGCGGTACGTTCAAGAACCGGCCGTCGACCGCGTTGTGGACGAACGGGTCGAGGATTTTCATCACGGTTGGCGTCACCACGATTATCCTGGGGGGTGGGGTGTGGAAAAGAAAACCACGTATTAATCTCTCGCGAAAGTGAGCGATATTTCGCACGACGTGTGGGTATGTAATATTATTATAATTAATAATTAAGTATACCACTCAATCAAAGATAGTAGGTATTACTGGTATTAGGTATTATCATTATTTCGATACAGACGTACCTATATATATATATATATATATATATAGTGTTATATGAAATTTCCATAAAAATGTCAGCCCCTAATATTAAAAACAACAGTTTGGCTGTAACAAAATACGCATTATGGAATTTTCAATCTATTTTACATTTCTACGAGAGCGGACATGGAAAACAAAAACAATAATCAAGTAGTGATTTTTTTTAAATTATTCTTTGTACGATCGCCATTCTACTCAATGCCCTTATTGGATAATTTCCTATGCTCAATGGCTCGACTCGGAATAATGCTGTGACATCTGACAACGACCAGTCAACTTCCCTATTGTTTTCAAACAGAATCGACCAATCGATAAAATAATAATTTGTCGTATAGGTAGCAGCAGAAAACCTGCAAATACGATTTCAACGACACGACAAAACCGTATGTCAGTGTTTGCGGATGTTAAAACAATAATGTCGACGATTTCTAATTTCTTATTCCTATAGTGCTGCGTTTGGGAACCCGCCATTAGCGGGAGCGCGCATAAGACGCGTTGAACAAATTGAGTGCCTGAATATATTTTAAACGTCTAATTGATTGTAGCATATCATATCATACACGTAATTAGAAAGGATATACGAACGATAATCGATATATAAATACTTTTTAGTTAATAAGAAGATCTTTGCAGTTTTCCTCCCCACGATTCGAGTATACCGCAGATCATCTCCCGCACTGCAGTCGAAAATATAAATATTATTATTTATTTAAATGCACAAAATTATTTGTATATTTTTCATTCGAATAGTGTAGGTACAACGACGACGACGACGACGACGGTCATAGAACCGAGCGGGATAAACTGCTAAAACGGAAGAAGAAAAAAAACCGACACGTTACGGACGTCCTACGTGTGTGTGTTGCGGAACACATTACTCACGAACTGATGCCATGCGCGCATAATGTGCCGCGAGAGCGTCTTACGCCACATCGTTAAGGAATTTAATTTATAGTATATTGGCCACAAAACGACGTTCTGTCGCGGCGTTTTCACCGGGCGGGTAAAAGGAACTATAGGCACCTATGGTGATATTAATATAATAATACCTATACATACGCCGGGTATAATATACCAATTATACCGACCTACCGGCTAACGTATCTACGCCTACCTATACCTAGGTATCCGAGGTAGGTATACCAGTCGATTGATTTTACTGTCTAAACCGTTCAAGTTTCTTATGACATATAGGTACTCTTGCAGCCGCGGTTCCCCGTTAGGCCGGGCTGGTACCGAATTGGTTCCCGAGCCCTTACTACGCGACGGGCGCATGTTGAATAATTATATGGTTCCTGTGTAAAAAAAAGGTATTTTTTTTTATTCAGACGAGCTGCGTTGGTCCCGGTTTTTGTTCAGGTCGAATAGTTCAGATATATTAATTTTAAAACGATCTTTTGCAATATATGAAATCATGTTTTTGTATAATTCGTACAAATCATAAATTAGATAGTGTGGCATACGATTATGAACTTTACAGCTACAGCGGGTTGCAGATTCCATTTTTGTTTTTGACCGGTTTGCTTCCACTTGAACGATCGCTAACGCACATTTTTAACCACGACTAAACTTTACTTTTTTAATTTGAAAGTCCTAGGCCTATAGAATTGGCAAGACACATGTGCATAGTTAAATAGCGATAATACTAACTCGACCAGTAATGGGATCACCTTAAACTAAAACTGGAATAAATTATTCCGATCACCTTTGTAAGACTTCCTTTTTTTAAAAAGGGAACCAATTCGGCCGAGGGGGAACCAATTCAGTGTTTGGTTTGTCGTCGAGTTGAGCATTATAATAATAATATCCTCGTTGCTCGTCGGTTCCGAAACGACGATAATTTAATATTCCGGTTTTCTCTTTTACCTATATACATAGAATAATATTAATATCTCCACCATATTATACACCATACATAATGCAATACATAGGTAGGTATATTATAATAGTAATAATACGTTCGCGTCATTAATTTCCCGCGTACCTGTGCTGCAGTAATTTACTATATATTATACATATTATACACCAGCCCACTGCTGGTCGTCGGGCGGTAGGTACCTACGTATACGCGTACACAATATATATTATGGTGTTTCGACAAACCTCCCATGAACTCATCAATTAAGTCGTCGACGACGAGACTAATATACGCGCGCGTCCACCCATCCCAGGGAATCGTACCCACGGGTAGGTATCACAATAATAATAATAATAATAATATGTAAAAGTCGCGTATCGACTTATTATAAATCTTTATTGAATCGGCGTCGTCGGTCAAATAATAATAGGTAATAATAATAATAATATTCAAATCGTCCGGGCATGGTTTCATTATGATATGTCGAATTGTCGACGATATTTCTATATTCGTAGCTACCTCCGCTCCTGCAGTTATAACTACTTTTGCGGTTTTCGATTGGAAAGAGAAAATAGTCACGTTTTATAGTGTGACCAGGGCACTAGGCCCCTATTTAAGTGCGTCAAACTGCAATATTTCGGCTACGCACCTATGGTTATATATATATATATATATATATTGTTATACATAGATTTGTTCGGGTTTGCCGGACGTCTTACGACAATATATACGAGTTGTTACCTTTACCAAACCCAAATATATCACAAAACTATAAAGGATATCATGACGCGCACTCGAGGTATATGCACAGTACATACCAATATATTGGTTCTAACCAAAAAATCTCCAGTGTAAAGTTCAATGTGTCCATCATTTAAGAATTAAGTAATAGTGTAATACAATAGTGATGGACGCAATGTTTATTTAAAATACAGTTAGGTTCGCATCAAGTATGCAGAGTGTAGGTACTCTCGCATGATGTGCTGCAAGTATAGATTTTTCAGGTTATACCACTTTCCCGCCAAAATGTATCTTTGTTTTTTAATGACAAGCATTTTCACATATGTGACGGCAATAAACATTACAGTTAAACGTTTACCACCAAATCAAAATTTTTAAATTTATTCGTTTTTCCGGTTTCAGTGACTTTCGGTAATGATATGTATGTTGATTTGTTCTATCTGATCCTATGGGTAGGAGGTACCTACTTGTATAATTTAAAAAATCATTAATTTAATATTTATTGAATAAAAAATATTTTTCGATGGCCGTAAATAATCAATACTTTTTTGATGAATAATAATTGTTATTAATATTAAATCTATGTAAAATAAATGCTTTTTAGGTGGTTTCTAAGGTTAAAAAACGATATAACATTATATAAACTCAGCAATTACAGACATCTATAATGTTTTTACAGTACTGTAAACATAGTAAGAGTCCACTTTCCCCCCCAAATATTTTCCTCTTCAAGTCTAATAAATAAAGTATTAAATTGTCTTCATGTTTGTTTAAGTATAACTATACTATACCTAGGTATGACATTTTAATTTATACTTTAAAAATGAAATGCCCATAAATATATTTTGATACAATATTCATAAAGTTATTGTATAATTTTTTTTTTAAGACAACGCAATTTTACTCAATGCATTCTTCTTTTTGACCTATAAATTATAATATTTTGATTTTATTATCGGTTGGGCTCTAGGAGTTGTCATTATCTAAATATTATTTTGATTTTAGTTTTGACAGTAAACGAGTATGTTGCTCTTGGTCGCACTAACATAGGATCTATACTCGTCCGAATTAAACATTTTTACTTTCGGTGAGGTCAACCCTTTTTTAGCAAACTCGGGACCGTGCCTTTATTGAAACGCTCGCTCTGGGGGAAAATCAATCGTTTGATTAAAAATATAATAAATCAGTGAAACCACCGTACTTGTATATGGAGAGGTCGCGCCACACGCCGTACACCATCCGTCGGACGGCAGGGTCGAAACCGTTGAGGACCACGATCAGGTAGTACACGTCCACGTCCCAAAACGTGTAGTCGAGGTGGGCCAGTTCGACGAACGGGTCCGGGTCCCATGCCGGCGGCGCGATACCGCGGAACAGGACCACGTACCGGGACCGCAGTGGTAACAGGGACCCTAGACCGCGGTCGACGGGACGTCGGCAGGGCTCCGGGAGAGCTCCGTCTCCGCCGTCGGTGCTGTCGCGCGGACGGCCGTCGGACAGCAGACGGTCCAGATCGACCGCGTACACTGGCTGCTCGTAGCGGGCCTGCAGGGTCCTCAGGAACCCGTACGGTACTTCGCCGTCGGCGGCACTGCCACTTTCGCTAGGTCCGCCGCCACTTCCCGACCAGTGGACCGCCACTACCATCACCCCTCTGCCCAGCGACGACGAACTATTCTCCAGAGATGAGATTATGCCTCCGACAGTGGTCGTTGTAGTCGTATACAGCTGGCCACTATAATTGCCGCCACTGTAACGTATCGGCTCCAGTCGGCCGATGATAGCAGTCACTGATAACGTCGACAACAGGCCCTGCGTCGATGATGTTTCGTTTACCATCATAATAATACGAACATAATCGTGTTATTAAAAAAATATATTGTTGCAATATATTATTGAGATGACCGAGCAAGTAAAACTGATTTTTGAACTTCTAAGATATGACTTTTCTTTTTTGTAACTAGTTACTTTTAACAGTTAAATTAAAAAAGAAAAGTAACTTGAATTAGTTTAAAATCAGCTGAAAAAATAATTCATGCTAAAATACAGTAAGGAAATTTGATAAACGTATATAACATTAGATTTACACAAAAACAGAAATATTTTTGGCTAACATAATATGTAATACGTATCTACATAATACCCATACTAGAGTAATTGTCAAAAAAAAAAATAATAACAGAATTAGAAGGCCATCCACTGATACAACCTCCATAGCTAGATTTTATTTCTTATAAAATTATGTAGGTTAATTTTTGGTTAGTTAATTTGTTGTGAGATTTTGGATAAGATTATTTATAATTTTCTATTGAAATTTGAATGATACCGATGTGTATTTAAATACCTACACATAATTGTAATCCCTATTTGCATCCAGAAATATTACATTCCCCACTCCGAAAGTCTACAATTTAGACTTTAGCAACTCTAATACATGATAAAATATTATAAATAATGTCTGTATCAGATTCAATTTTTATATTTTTTCGTTAAAGTTTTATCGAAAAAATCATTTCCAAACGAATTCAAATCGTCTATGGGGTTTATGCCGCGAGAAAAAAAAACTTAGCATGACAGTAAAATCAATTAATACTGATCAAGCAACTTAGACTACATGCGTCATGGAAAAAATAAATAACTAGTAGAATTAAAAAAACATCTTTAAAAAAAAAAAAAAGGAACTCGTTGTGTAACCTCGTTAAGAGTAACTTAACTTTTTAACTCGTTAATGCCCAGCCTTGTGTGTTATTATTATGCTTACCAGAACGACGACATACGACGACATCGCGAACTGTGATTCTGAAACTATATTGCATATTATTATACACATAGAAATAGCTCAGAGAAAAAGAAAATTATCTTTATGCAGCAGCAACAGGTACAGTAATAGTTGTTGTTGTAGACAGTGCCCTCTGCTGTATAGCGGCGATGACGACGATGACGATGATGATAATAATAATGCTCGCGAGTGACATGATCTGTCTGGCTCGTGTAAAATAATAATAATAATGACGATAATAATACCGTTTGACCCGACTACCCGAGCGATGAAAAAACAAAACAAAAAAAAAAAAACGCGAAATCCGTGCCGTGTTTCGCGGCGAGTCGAAAACGGATGTATTAAATAATAATAATAATAACGTATGGGTGGGTAGGTGTTAAGAAGGCGTTTGGTAGCCGCCGCGGGTGTGTGCAGTTCGTACGGCTGCGATATTATTATGAGTGAAATTTCAGCACCCTCGGTAATACAACAGCGGGGTCTGGTCGCGTGGTCTATGGGATTCGATAATAACACGGTGTATATCCACTACGATATTATAATAATATTATTAATTTACTATTCGAGCGGCCGAGACGTTATAATTTGTATTCGATTTCGATACAGCGTTTTTCGTGTGTGCCGTGAACGACTTTCGTTACAAAACTCACGATTTATGGTACGAACAAAATGATAGTTTTCTCTGCAGCAGTGCTAGTCGAAGTGCGCGTAACATTTTTATAGATATTTATCTCGCAATAACTTCTCATTTAATAAACAATAACAATAATTGTTCGGGGCACTGTCATGGTCGGCATGATGGTAGGTACCTACTACCTACAACAACCATTACTATACCTTTAGCAAGCACCGCGATAATAACACTATAATAATGACAATAATACATTGGTATACGGCCGCCGCCGCCGCCGCCGCCGCTGCAGTACTACGTATTTATTATAATTCGCACATAATATTATGCAAATGTAAACTGTTGTTCGGGGACTTACCTCGCATACGATAATATTTCGCCGGTAATCGGCGATTAAATCGTTCGAACGTATTAGACGCGCTCGTAAAAAATAGTAGTTTCGCGAATTTTAAGAATAGTCCGGCGTTGCAATTAAATGCTCGCGAAAAAATGTCTAGTTGGCGTGACGTATTGTAATGGTTCGAATGACGCGCAACGTTCCGGAAGCAGTTACCAACTGACATCGGACAGGTACCGATAAATAAGGGCTGACGATTATGTTTTTTTAAAATTATTTTTTCAATATTTTACCAGTTTTGGTCGTCAGTGATGAGTATAATCATGGTTTTGTGTAAAAAGTATCATCGTGTTCACGACAATGATAATATCTGGTAAAATAAATATTAAATTGAACACACAATGTTATTATTACGCGACAGCTCAACGGATATATAATGATAACAATATTGACACTATCAAAATGCTTTCTTTTTTTTACTTCGAAAATACGTCAACTTTGTTTTTGTAGATGGAATATTCGGAGACAGAATGTCTTTCCAACTGTCACTGATTTGTTATTTTTGTATTATTCACGCAGTCGCACATGCATGAGGGCATACGGCCCAGGTAGGTACATAAAAATAAGTATTTCACGTAGATAGATGTTAAATATTATTGGAAAGTGATTGTGAAATCAAAATACTTTCAAGGAAAAAAAGTTTTTATTGCGGTTTGAGGCATCAGATCGAATGCAATAATTTATGGTATTATCACATTTAACACTATTTTCTCTGGCGTCCTAAAATTTGTTTAATTTAATACTATAAGAGTATTGTTATTAATACATTTCAAAACTGAACGCCTGAAAAAGAAACTCGTTGTGATTTTTAATCCCCAAAAATGTGTAACTCCGTAACGATTACGTCCTTGAAAATATTATTGTGTTTTATGCGCCGGGCGGCTTTGGCGGGTATTAACTTTCAAATTCATTCAGGTATAGTTTTCTTGTGGGTTTATGATCGCGATATCCGTGTGAACGCGTTTTTGTTGAGTTCTCAAAGCGTTCGACATGCCTATATACGTCAAAAATATCTGTGTGTTAACGTTTTATATGTATTTTTTACGCATCATGGCGGTAGGCCATCAACGAGAAGGACGTGAGGGGAAGGCAGGCGAAAAGGGTATACTATAACAGGACATGTAATAAAAATGAAAAATTTTGATTTTAATTTCAATTTCACTCGACAGTCATCGATGTTTGTTTTCTTCTGGTTTAACTTTACAATAATATATCGATTTTATAATCTCATGGTTTTTATATTTTCGCACGATATTTAATTTTATTATGTTTTGTAATTCGATTTTGATTTTTTTATTCGATTTAAATAATTTATGTCCCTTTCTTGCGTTTTTAATTTTTAATTTATAATTATGAGAAATCCGCCGTCGTTTCGACCGTTGCGTAACAGGCCTAATACAACGAAATATTAGTTATGTATTATTATTACCTAAATGTAGTAGGTAACCACGTTATAGACCTATCAGCTATTGATGATTTTTAAACTTTAAATCGATTTGTACTAGTATATTATTATACAAATTATAAAACGATTTTTATTCTTTTATAAATCATCGATTTACATTTTTTTTAGATTTCAATAGGTATAAATGTTGAATGTCATTATAATAAATATTGGATTTTGATTTCTTAGATAATTGTTGACCATTTTTATCGATATTTAAAATAGATTTCAAGCCCACCTTATATGTATATAAATTTCTCGTGCGACGAAAAAAGGATAGTATGATGTGATGTAATTCGTACATTTTCGTGTAGAAAAAGTAAATCGCAAAAATATAATATGGGAAACGTTGCAGATCTAGTTTGGGCCCTCGAGCTACAGAGAAAATCTCGGTGTGCCGCTCATAATATAGGCCGGTCATGAGTTTTTTTTATTTGATAATGAGAAATTAGTACAAACATCAGTAGAAAATATAATAATTGAATCGAATTATTCAACCGATCAATAACTGAAGTTGTAACGTTAGAAATCCTAAGACTAGGTGGGTTAAACCTTTACTAATTACTATCCGGCGCTAGTAACACGCATAAGACCACATGAGACGTATGCCTATCTGATAGATGTAAAAAAAATACAACATCTACGCATTATATTTAAAATATTTTACTTTAATCGCCGCAAACCGGATACGTATCCGGGCGAAAAATAATGATTCGTTCCTTCTGGCAGTAAAACGGTAAAAATTACGTAATCAGTAGATAAGTACTATGTTTAAGAAGAATTGTATTATATAGATACGTCGTTAAGCGTTCAGTCTTCAGTGAGCAACGAGCGGCTAATGATGACAACATCATCTTACCTGCCTAGTTGTGCTCTGTCAAAATACGTTTTGTCGTGTTTGCTGAACAAAAATTATAGTCATTATGGATTTTGGTTTTTTAATTATTTGTCTAATAAAAGTCAGATTTAGGTTTGTCTGGACTTGTAGAGAATGCCCTACATTGTGTTTGAAACTCTACTTTTATAAATTTTCACTTTAAATAGTGTTAATATTATGCCATAATATTATTATTATTACCTTTAATTCTGTCTAAAATAATTTGTACCTACGATACGGTATTATAGAAACGTTTTACAGTCATAATTATTATATGAATTGTATTTAGAAGGTTCATTAGTCATTATACAGGTACCATAAAATTATTTTATTTACGTCGTTAATTTTATTAATCTTAAATGCTTATGAATTAGGTATGATTTATTATGATAAGTTATTATGTTATTATAATATATTTTTATTCCATACAAACTGTGTGGGTATATGCCATAAAATATAAAGTATGTACCTGTGTTGTATAATACTGAAGATAACTGAAAATAAACTATAAATCCGTACAATAATAATAATAATAATAATAATAATAATTTAATACAGCAGAGAAAATATAATTTAGTTGTAAAAAATTATTGTGACGACTTTCTTTTAAATACCTACACGAAACCGTTTAAATTCGTAAGCTTGGTGTTTTTTTTTATGACCCTGAGAAATAGATCTATATTATTATAGTTTCTTCCGTTCCACTAGTATTGAACTGCTACGTATCATTTTACAGCCGATGAAATTTGATAAAAATAATAATAACAATAATATAACGAGCTTACAAAAAATCCTATGTATACATGTCGACTTCGTCATGAGAACGCTGATAGCTGGAAATATCCATTATCAGAGTTTATTTTTGGACATTATCGCGACTGTTAACATTATTATTATTATTATTTTAATCAGCTGTATTCATATTATTATTGTGACGGTATTAATGTGGTACAGACTCGTACAACAGTGCGCTGAGTGAAATGCACTCAATTCGTCGGAATGATTAAGAATCGTATAACCAATGTGTTCACTGAAGTCAACCTTTATTGCATTAATTTGTTATTTATTGGAAAAAAATGTAGAAATTGGAGTAGTGTGAATTATTTTTATACAATATTGATATTATATTATTAATTTTTTCAAATTAGATCGTCGAAAAAGTATTTCGACTTATTGACAAGGATTCAGACGGAATCATCACGCCATCACAGGCCATGGATTTAATAACTACGATTACATACTCTTGCAGGTAATAATTTATAATTCAATAATTGCTAAAATACCAAATATAAGACGACCGTAAAAAAAGCACATTCGGAAAAAACAGTGATTACATGATTATGAATTTGTATTTTTGTAAATAATTTTTATAAAAACAGTTAGTTTATTTTCTGTCTTGATATTTGGTTTGGAAAACGTATTCAATAAATTAACCACTGACGTCTAACTGTTTAGAGTGAAATCGGGATTTGACAGCGAGAACCTGATGTGGCTGGAACAGTTATTTAGACAAACTGTCGGGAATGAAATGGAAATTAAACGGGACGATTTCAATAAAATTTTAATCACCAAAAACGTAAGTACACACCGTTCTATCGATTATATTATTCATATCCTCTTACCCCCTTTCAAAAACTCTGAATACGCCACCGAAGAATCTCACCATTTCGATATAAGGGGCACTCCACGGGCTTAACGGGAACCGTCTAAAAAAAAAAAACAACGAAAAGTGCCTTCCTATGCATTACAATAGGCATAATATTATTAGAGTGCTACACGACTTGATTTATTATTATTTGATTTATGTATAATAATTTATAATACAACTATACTACAGCAGTATACCTGTTGCCTACTATTAAGTATGAGGTGTTCTACTCATATAATATATTCTATAGCCATGTAAATTTGGTGCATCTAATTTTATTCCACACACAAATATTAAGTAAACATATAATCATGGGCGTATATGTTTTAATATTTGTATTTATAGACAGAAGCGCGGTTATAGACTCTGGCCCGGAGCGTCAAATATTTAACCGCCTTCAACTTTAAGATCGAAATATTTGCCAGTATATATAGGTACAGACGGTCCATATTATTATTATTATTTGTAATCCTCGCCATTACACTGGTATAATATTATTTCACCTGTGGGATTTGCGCAGGAAGTGGTTTTTTAAGTTATTAGGTATTATTATCATTGTAATTTAGAGCGGCAATTTTACAAACGCCTTGAAGTTGAGCAAATATAAATGCACCGCAGAGTGTAATTTCACCGACTCGAGAAAATGAGTATTAGTTTAATAAAACTGTTAACTATGAATTATCACTATCTAATACTGCGATACCCTGTAAATAATGCCTAACGAACTATGATTGGGATTTAGAAAATTGAAAATATAAAACATGTACCTACATAATGGAGTTATTAGGTAGCTTATTGTACTAAAGTGTAATTTTAATATTTGTTAATATCTATAAATAACATAAAATGCATTTATGTAGGTTAAAGAAAATTAATACATACCTATGTAACAAATGTTGCAATTTGTAAATATAATTATTTGAAACAATTTTAGCCATTCTTCACTGAACGTGTATTTCAAATATTTGACAAAGATAACTCTGGGTCAATATCTTTACACGAGTTCATTGATTCAATGCACCAATTTGCAGGACAAACTCCAGATGACAAAATTCGATTTCTGTTTAAAGTATACGATTTGGATGGTATGTTAATTATGTTCTTGCATTTAATTATTATAATATATTGTATAAGAATAATTAAACTAAAAATATCTTAACTGTGAACTATTTCAACTTTGATATTACAGTTACTTCACGTAATTTTTATCTGAACTATGATTAGTTAATAACAATACTCATAAAATAGTGTTTTCTTTATTTGATTCTCAAGTTTAATCTCGCCAAAAATGTATTCTAATATCAAAAGAAAAAATAGTCATGACATTTGTCGTATTCTTCCGCAATTTAAATACTATAATCTGTTAATTATTTCTAATTTCATTATGACGTATGGTCAATACTAAATTACCGATGATTTGAATACGAAAAAAAAAAATGTGTACTTCGTTTTCAACAAACCGGGAAATTACAATTATATTAGTCTTTATAATTTTATTAAGACCAAAAAAAAAAGTATAAAGTAAAAAAATCATTTGCTCGAACAATTGAAATTCGTCCTCGGAACTTGCAGGAGGGATGAAAAAAAATGATAACCACAAATCATTTCGGTAATATTTGTTGTTTAGGCGACGGTCTTATACAGCACCGGGAATTGCAGCATGTGATGCGTGCTTGTATGGAGGAAAACGGAATGCAGTTTTCGGAAGATCAAGTGGAAGACCTGACGATGGCGTTGTTCGAAGACGCCGACAGCGAGTCGAGAGGTGCCATTACGTACGAAGCTCTCAAGAATCAATTACAAAAACACAACGGACTATTGGAAAATCTGTCGATAAGGTAACATAAACCGTCGTTTGTATTTTGATAAGGAGTAGGCATACCTATATAATCCACACGTCCGATATTGTATCGTTATATAATCATTTTTAAATTTTTTTTTTACAATATTTATGTAATATATTTATGTATGTTTGATATTTTTATCACTCGTTGAAATAAAAAGTGTTTTTTCATCGAAATGCACGTCATAATAATAATATCATTCCATGCGATAACACTGTACAGCTAGAATTATAGGCGTCTGTAATAGATTGTTAATATATTTTCAGCCTATAGATCAGCCCGTCTGGTAAAATATAAAAGCCGTGTTTTAGTGCTCAAGCAAGTTGTTATAATATTACGTCCAAGTCGAAGGCTATCGTGAACGATAAGTAAAATAATATGAATTAGTGTTGTTTTCATTTACGAAACGTGCAAAAAAAAATAAAATCCATCACGAATGAACGTTTTCAATTTGGTATAGCTATTATGTATTTTTTTTATGGAAAAGCCAAATAAACGTTAGCTGAAAAGAAACCGATTAATTTTTAAATTTTTTTTAAAACCAGAATCGCATTTTATTTCATTGGTTGGGGAAAATTTCTCTGTTTTTTTTTTAAATATTGTAATTTACTTAATATGTACGAGTATATTAGTTGTAAATATTTAATTATTTTTCGCCTCAAGGGCGCTACTGAAAATTGGTTGTTTCTGTATTACACATTAATTGAGATACCTACCTATACCTATAAAATACTACGTAGATTATTATTATGGTAAAATTGCAGCTGTCCGTAATTCACTTATTTTAACTACACGGTTCAAACTTAAAATTTAGATATGGGTATGATGACCTATTATTAAAAATATCGAGAAAAAATTATCTTCAAGAAGTTTAATGCATTTTTTATTTTCAAGAATGTATGTTATTATAATACAAATAGTTCTTAAAAAAAAATACCTTATTTAAGTACCTAAATACCTTCATAAAAACTTGATTTTAAAATTATGAAACTTCTGCCAAATACTACAGATTTGTATATTCGATCATTAGAAACTAAATATGAAATAAACAATTAATGTAAAATAATTGAGGATCGTCCGCCATGTATCGGGTTGAAAAAAATTCCATGGTTATACAATTTGCGAACTATTAGGGTAATAGGTATTAGGTGGTATGCTCCTACATATGCCAAATTGCGTTATTTATTTTCAACAAAATATACTTTAATATTATGCAGTTAGACATTAGACAGAACACAATAACTTTTTAAATGTATTTTCATCGCAGATGAAATTATTATGGACATTGAAAGACAAACATAATAATACATTTTTTTTTTTTCAAATTACCTCAAACCTGCCATTTTTTGACTTTGTGTTCCACGACCAATGTAGGGTCTCCATGCCCATTTCAGTCTTCTGAAATAGACTTCTTTTGTAATGCAAGGGTGTTGAAAAAGGTCTAGAAGTTCTTGATTATGTCTTTTTCTACATTCACTGGTCTGATTATTCTTGTATGGTCCGAAAATCCTTATCAGAATTTTTCGTTTCAAAGGCGCCTAACCTTATTTTTCTGTTTTTTTCTGAGTGGCCATGGTTCTGATCCCCATAATATCACTAGGCGTAGCAATGCCATATATATATCTGAGCTTTTAGATTTTTTGATACAACTTTTGAACTTAATAGTTTTGTCAATCATAGTAAAAATTATAACCTTTTTTAACTCTCATAAAAATCTCTAATATTATACGTCATTGTTGTTGGTTAGTATTGATCTTAAGTAGTTGAAATGAAGACCCTTCCCCAACTTTCATTGTATAATTTTGCTGGAGATTAACGGCACTGCAGGTACAAAATACAATATTATTATTTATTATTATATTATATTTTGAGCTCTTCGGTCTATACGACTCTGCAGTATACTACTCTTCAGTACGACCCCATCGACAGACATCACGAGTGATGAATATATTATATATTTATAAATATTGCCGAAACACTTGTTGATAAAACTACACTACTGTTTTTCAGCATAGACCGCTGGTTAGTACCGCCAAAGCCAAAACAGCCGCCAGCCTCGGTCTGGGGAAAAATCACTGCCTTGCGACCGTACCAGCTGACGTTGCCGTACATGCGCAACAACTACGTCTATCTGATATTCCTGGCCGTCTATGTACTCGTCAACACGTTGCTGTTCGGTACCAGGATCTATCAATATCGCAATTCCAATATCTATACGATTCTCGCTAGAGCCTGTGGTAAGTCATCCTACACGGTTTACTATTAATGCGTCTTAATCGTGTCGTCATGTTTTATAATTTATTATCCGTGAACAGCTGCGCACAGGCATAGCTTATGATTATAATACAATACGTTTTAATATTATATGTGCACTATTATAGACTTTATTTGTGTTGAGGACCGCCTTTTGTAGATTTTGAGTAAGAAATAGTAATAATACGAGTAAAATAATGTTAGCCAATGCCCAATACTAATGGCCGTGGAGCGGTGGGCGGAGAACTTACGTAATGAGCGGGTGTGGGGTACAACCGTGCATTGCGTATCTTCTGTCTTGAAAACGTACCTATGGGTACAAGTGTACAACATGCCAAATTTTACGACCATAATAGACCATTTTACTAGATAGGTTTTTTGAGATTAGAGTTCACTTATCAACGGTTTATAAAATATTAAAGTAAAATGTATAATGTATCACTATATTAATTTCATATGTATTCTTTTTTTCTATACTATATAGTTATAAGTTTCTACTTAGTGTAACAATTTATTCCTAGAGTAATAATTATGTAAAATTTATTGTAGCCATTGGCTTCAGTCGCCGAGGCAGTTATTATCAATAATAATAAAATATATGTATAAAGGTGAGATGCAGATTTTTTTATAATATTTTAATTTTAAAACAAGTTATGATTATTTTAAAATTTAAAAAAAATATACAGTTTTAAAATACTCATAAATTGCTCCGTAATTAAAATATCAATGGAATACTTTGAGACGACTTGGATGATGTTCTTCCCTTATTGATTGTATACAGGTGAAGTCAATCTTAATTGTATGATTAACAGAGTAAACTAGTATATTGTGAGCGTACCATTTACCATGTTGTTCGTTCGTTAGACAGAGGCAACAACACGATGGTGTGGCGTCCTTTTAAAGGGATTCAACACTTTCTGTGTTTTCTATAAAAGTTTAAAGTGCATCTCAAGTCAATCGTAAAACCTGGCCTAGTAATGGAAAATAACTCCTGAAAAGGCATAATTAGCAAAAAAAAATATATAGGAAATAATATATAAAGACAATTATAAATATTTTTGTAGCTTATTATTGACATATACATGCACGTGCGGTGAAGGGCTCTGTCATTTAAATTACGCTGCAATCACACACACTAATGATCACGAACTTACTACTCACATGTTCACAAATTGAGTTGGAAAAATTTGAATGTATTATTAACTACATTGAATTCCTTAAAAATTGTCACAGTTAAATCCCCTTAAGATTTTTTATTTAATTCTTTCGAGCTATCCAACTATGGTAGGTGCTAGTTCAAAACACCGACAGTGAAAAGTAATAATTGAAAAAAAAATGAGATCAAAGTATTTTTATTTTTAAACTAAAGCGGGTTGAATGACTTTTATATTTAGTCTCTACTGTGAAATACAATGAATATATTTTTCTTCGTTTATATTTTTTATTGCAAAGTAAACCGAACCAGCTTTATATCGTTGTTTTGCATAACATTTTATGCATTTATTATAATTTAGGTAGTATGAAGTTACATGAATCTATTTTGTTATTTTATATTGATTTGCAGGCCAGTGTTTGAACTTCAATTGTACTTTTGTGTTGGTTCTCATGTTAAGGCATTGTATTACGTTCCTCAGAACCCGTGGATTCTCATTGTTTTTGCCCTTGGATCAACACATATATTTTCATAAGATCACGGGTTTTTTCATATTTGGTTATAGTATACTTCACACATTTATGCATCTACTAAATTTCAGTAAGTTCTTCACTTTACACCGTTTATTAATTTTGTGCCATTTCGTTACAACTGTTCTAATTATTTATACTTACTATAGGTACCGTCATAATATATGATCCAAATTTAAATTACGAAGGATTCACAGTGTCAGAATGGCTGTTTACCACCGACCCGGGACTTTTCGGACTCATTTCTGGATTTGCTAATCCCACGGGTGTATTGCTAATCGTTATCCTGTTCGTGATGTTCATTTGTTCACAGCCATTCGTTCGCCGAGGAGGATGCTTCGAGGTTAGTATAGTTAAAACCGGATTATGGTTTATTTTCCTAGATTATCATATTTTCACAATTAGATTTACTGTTAATTTTCAGATATTTTATTGGACTCATTTACTGTACGTGCCTTTTTACTTACTTTTGATTCTTCATTGTCCAAACTTTTGGAAATGGTTGATCATTCCCGGATTATTGTACTTGTGTGAACGTTTTTACCGTTTCTCATTGATGCGTTCCGAACACGGAAAAACGTACATTAGTTCTGGTCTACTTTTACCGTCTAAAGTCACGCATTTGGTAATAAAAAGACCACCACATTTTGATTTCCACCCCGGTGACTATGTTTTTGTGAATATACCGGCAATCGCCAAGTATGAATGGCATCCATTTACTATAAGTAGTGCTCCTGAACAAGAAGGTAAATGTTTATATTAAAATACAATTTTCATGCCTGCATTTTGAAAGTATCGAAGTAAACAATTATTTTTGTACAGATTATATGTGGTTGCATATCCGTGGAGTCGGAGAATGGACAAATCGATTGTATTCATATTTCGAAGAAGAACAGCAAAAGTTACATTTACTTAACGAAGAACTGCCTGGTTCCGTTAATAGCAAAACTTCCTCTGTAGATACTATAGAATCTTCAAAAATTAAAAAACTACAAACGTGTGTTTAACGCTATTTAAAATAAACTAACTTATACTCTTAAATTAATTACGATATTATACATAAAAATGACACAGGTCTCTTCAGAGAACATTTTCAGGAAGAACTGTGGAGGATTCTGCCAAAGGAAAATACAAGAAAGGCGGTGATTTTAGCTATACTAATCAGAGTTTTAGCAGTTTGCCAGAAGACTTTCAAATTAGAGGTTCGGAAAGCGATGGCACTTCTGGTAACTCAAAAATTCCAATGGGTAATATTAAATGCTATAGTGTTTCTTGATTAATGTAATTTATTAATTAATATACATAATTAAACGAATACGAAATTACTTTCAAATATTAATTCATGAATTATTAGAAGCGAGAAAATCAGTGAAAAAAGCTCAAAATACCAATCTCCACAAACTTGTTTTGATCAACAAGGCTCCACTGTCGAAATCATTGTCTATGCCTGATATGGAAAATCGTATTAAAAAGAGAGAACGTCTATTAGCGTATGTGCTAAATATTTTGTATTTTCTCAATGATATACATTTTAATAAAATCAAAACTAAATTTAAATATGATTGTTAATTTTCAGTTTACGAACTTACATGCGATCTGAATCCGAGAAGAGTTTCGACGAATGTCAAATGAAGAGAGCAAGACTTCAATCTCTAGGTTTGGCATATTTAAGCCCCCAAAATAAGTCGTTGGCTCAAAGTTTTCGTTACATGAGACACAAGCCGACCATCATAGCTTTCAAAACTCCGAGCTTAGAAAATTGCGAGACCAAAGTTTCGTCGTATAGTATCACAATAGAAACGGTTAGCAGTCCATTACTATTTGTGGGTGGGTTTTTGACCGATTAACATAGTTCTAAACGTTATTCAAATTGTTTCAGTCGTCCAATATGGGCAGCATGGAGTTTGTGACCAACGAAAACAAGTCAAAGGAAAGATCTAAAGAAGACAACAGTAGTCAGTCGCCCATAAATTACCCTGTCGGCAAACCGCTGGAAGTGAGTTTAATGTCAGCCGAAAATTGGCTTTCGCGGTATATCAAATAACATTCTTTTCTTTCTTTTTAAATCGTTAGATCTATCTCGTTGGGCCGTACGGTGCACCGTCCAGTCACATATTCCGAGCACAGCACGCCGTGATGATAGCCACGGGCATTGGTGTCACACCGTTCGCTTCCATATTGCAATCAATCATGCACCGTTACTGGAAAGCCCGGCACACGTGTCCAAAGTGTAAATACACGTGGGCGAGTGAAATACCTCCCACGGTGATGCATCTCAGAAAAGTGAGACGAAATAGATCTAGATTATTACGCACAATATATTATTGTGTTCAGTAGGTAAAATATTATGCTGTTATTTTCACGTTGCGTGTAGGTTGATTTCTTTTGGATTAATCGTGATCAAAGATCGTTTGAGTGGTTCGTGAATTTACTGTCACAACTAGAAATCGAACAGGCTGAGCTCGGCGGCGCTATGGAGAGGTTCCTAGAGATGCACATGTATATAACTTCGGCCTTGCAAAAAACCGATATGAAAGCCGTTGGACTCCAACTAGCTTTGGATTTGTTGCACGAAAAGGTGAGAATCAATAATAACATATTGTAATCGATTCATTCAATAATAATTACAATAAAAATAAATAATAATAAATTGCTATAAACATTAAATAAATATAATATATCGATTGATTTTTAGGAAAAACGAGATTTTATCACAGGTTTGAAGACCAGAACCAACGCGGGCAGGCCAAACTGGGATAAAGTGTTCAAGCAATTATTAGACCAAAAGAAAGGAAAAATCACAGTATTTTATTGCGGTCCGCCACAACTCGGTAGACTTCTTAGAGTTAAATGCGATCAATTTGGATTTGATTTTCGAAAGGAAGTTTTTTAGAATTATAAATACGCGTAGTCCAAGCTTTTATCTCTTTGTTATATTATTAAAGCAACATACAAAACTTGTATATGCATATTTTGTGCGTTTAAGACGTGAATGTTACCATTTTGTCAAAGAGAAGACTGTAAAAATGTTACCAATTTACCATATCGCAATCAAGTATTTTATAAAATAACAACGATACCATTAATTTTTTTTGATAATTTATTTTTAGTATTTTAATAAAAGTAAGAATTTTTCTGTCTGAATTTTATAAAGTATATTATAATAATATATATATAATATATATATATACACACATATTATATTTATATAAATTGTAATAACGAATGGAATTATTTGTGTATTATTATTATTATTATTATTATTATTATTGTTTAAATTCTAAGTGTAAATATAATATATTCAATCATTTTAAACATGAACTTAATCTACAATATTATATGCATTCATGTTGGTAATTATTTTTAAAACGAGGGTACTGTCGAAATTTATGAAATATTACAAATTTAAGGTTGTCACTTAAAAAATGCCGGTAAAAATTAGGAAACTGTTGTTTTTGATTTTTAAAATTCAATTTCATCGATTAAAAAAAAACTTGCGTTAACCGACATAAGATATTATACACAATACTTATGTGTACTTAATATTTGTTTAGCGAACGTCGAACAACGAGCCGCCTCGCACAATAAACATAACAATATTATTGAGTCGTATGACGCACTCGGCTGTGTAGTGCGCTGTGTATACGTGACTTACTTATTTGTATTGTTCAACGCGGAAGATAAAATAATGTCAAAATTGCATATAGATACATAGGTATGATTCATACCGCATATGAACTTCATGACTCGAAGAAAACGAAATAAACTGATTGTCGTGGGACATTTAAAATTATCATTGAATTTAAATACTTCTATTTAAAATATTCAATGTTATTACGTCCTATACTCCTATTTCAACATCAGCAGATAGTCGTAGACGTTTTTGACTTAGTTACTTCGTCATTATCAAAGATATGCAGATATATAGCCCAATGGGTACAATGGAGGAACCTGTTGTTCACGTATTTTAAATTATAATAAAAATACATAATATACTAGGTATAAATCATTTTATACCTTCGACAAATTTACGATGATTTAATAAGTGAGTAAAGGAAAGAAGCCAATATCTCAGAACATAATACAATATCTCCACATCACTTAGGTATATCAATTTTCGACATTCAATTGTAAATATAATTTTTGTGAATCCCAATAGTCTATGCAGCTGAATAATAATAATAAAAAAAAACTGTCTTTATAATCTTATATCAAACGCTCATATTTTAATATGTAATATTATGACTCCATAAGTACTTACTTTTAACATTAAATAAGATAGTAATTAATGATATAAAAACAAAAATATTTTGATATTTCAAAATAAAGTAAGTTGTCTCGTGTATAATTGTGTATAACTTAATGATATATAAAAAAAGAATACATGGAATACTTTTCGGCATATTTAATTTATTTTTTAACCCATTATTTATAAAGCTAAAATTTTATAAAATAATGACAATTTCAATTTATAACTATGACTGAATATTTTTGTCACACATTTAATTAATTTATATGTACATTTATTTCAACTTATTTTCACAATACATATTATGGTTTTTTTTATTTTTCGTCATACTAGAGTTTGGAGTTTAAAAAAATGCAACGTGCTAAGTCGTCGCATAATCAAATAGGTAATCAAATGATTTGGCAACGTTACACGTAAATTCTAAATCCGATCTCAATAGTGTTAGTTTTTTTGGGTTGGGTAAGTGGTGGGTTGTTTATGAATGTTGGACCAAATCGATAATTTTTATTTTCTAAATATACAAAATAAGTGTTGATTGATATTGGTTTAGTGGGAAGTGTCTTGGGGATAGGGAATTGTAGAGTCAGTTGAAGCATCTGAAGGGGCTTTGAAGGATGGACAATATGACAATAATTATGTTTGAAAATATTCAATAAAATGGTTAAATGTTCCAGTTGCAGTAAGTCAGATTTTCGGCACTAGTTTCTTTAATAAACTTGTCAGAGCGTCGAGTCGTAGTAGTTGGTTCACTTTTTTTATGTCTTAGGCCCGTTTCACATATACGCGTATCATACTGGCGCATTTTTAGTTTACATTGATTAAGTTCATAAGCGTTATACCCGTGAGAGAAACGCGCCACCGTCGTCAGAGTGGCAAGTATGAATTTAACCAATGTAAACTAAAAACGCGAGCGTACGGTACATCGAGTATGATTCGCGTCCATGTGAGACGGGCCTTAGGAGTGAGTTTGTTTTCTTTAAGAAATTGTCCAAAGATAATTATTTTAGTCAATGATATTATTGTATGTAGAACGTAAAGCTGATTATATGACATTTATTACAAAAATACAAAATTTTTACTGTTGACAAAATAAGAGTAAAAAAAAGTGAGGTTACATATTATAGCAATTAGCAAGTGTGTGGATACCGAGTGTATTATTATAACGAATCATATTTCGTGATCTCGATCGAATAAAGTTTTATTTTTCATCATGGTTAAATATGAATTGTTACACATTTTTTTTAATGAAAATGTATATTATTCAATTGAATTTGAAGTATAAGACTATGATTTATTAACTAATCGGTTTATTAATATTTACTCTACCGAAATTATTTAAATATAAATTTCAACTTAAACGTAATTTACTCAATATTTTAATGGTATAACATTATTATTTATATGATAGTAAGATAATTTATAAAATATATGATACCTGTAGAAGGTTTAAATAACCCTATTGTGATAAATTAAAAAAAAATAAATAAATTTGAGTGATAATACAACTTCAACGAAGGCGTGAGAATTCCAAAGTTCTATTCTCATGCGTCCGACGATCCTGCAGCCTGTGTATCACTTGCAGCTGAGGTTTTCTAACCTTGTGCTCTTTTCACTAGTATCGCTCCATCCGATTCTCCGGATGGTTTTTTTGCTAACTTTTCTTCCTCTTCAACAGCAATTTCTCTAGTATAAATTATTTTTTCCATTTCGTCCCTGAACTTGGGTAGTGGTGTCCTTATGAATGTTGATGGTAAATCCGGTACTAACAAGAATACTTTCCACGCGCCCATGTCCATGCCTCTAAGCAAGTCCATTTCTTCATAGAAATTCAGTATGGCGTTCTCATTTTCCATTAGCGTATCGACGGAAATATTGACATCCAAGTCTTTGACTGTATTTTCATCGGTAATGTGGTCCACGCAATTTTTCAATTTCTTCAGGTTGAAACTGGTGCAGTACAGTTTCATTTCGTTGGCCACGCAAGACAACTTGATGATGTCGTTCAGAGATGTCAGCTGTTTTTTCAAGTTTTCGACGGCATTTTCCGGCATGGTCGGCGACGAAAATATGGAGTGTACCGTGCGGTACACGTTCAACAGATCTTCAAAATCTGTGGTAATAGACGACAACATGTTAATGTAGAGGGGAATGGCGTGCGTGAATACGCGTAACCGCATTTCAACATGCGACCCTCCTTCGGGGTTTTGGATCAGCCCAATAATCAGCGCCAGGTGGAAGGCCACGCGCTTGTACATCAGGCACTTAAGTGACTTCTTGACAATGGTCAGGCTCAGGTCCAGGTTATCGCCTGAATAGTATTGATCGGGTGGGATAAGTGCACGAAGTGACACTAGTGGGTCGACGTTATTGAGATTCTCCACCGCCTCTGCTACCCGTGGTGGCAAACAGTCAGTTTTTGCATCCAGTATCACCCTCTCTGACAACAAATCATCGTACAGCTTGTCTTCAAATAGGATTAAAGCGATTATCTGTTGCAGCTGCGACCGGGTCGTTGGGGCGATTACACATCGGTTGGTGATAAGTACGGCCAGGGCCAGCGACAACCAGAGGACCGGTAAACGGCGCATCGTCGTCGTCGTTGACAGTGTTTAGGGTACGTTGTGATTCAAACGAACGGACTTGATGGAAACACGTCTTAACAGCTCACTACTCCACCGCCTTTGATTTAATTTCATTTGTTGACTTCGCGTATTCGGCTTGAACTTGTTTTTCAAAACCTGTGCACACATGTGCCTGCTTACGTGTGTTCATGACTCACAAAGAGGACAATTTGTTTCTTGTAAAAAATGTGTTGTTATTACACAGTAAACAAATGAAAAAACAGCTTTAACGAGCAGCGCTCGATAGCATATCATTTTTTTCGCATCAATATTTTACGAAGAACAAAATTTAAAAACTATTATTTGGCGATTTAGCATATTATATACATATTATATACTCTCCCATTTTATTCCGAGCACACTATGGTAACGAAACTAATAGGAGAAACCACGACTATGTTCTACAATTATTTTTCTTACTGTTTTTTATTTATTTTATCGATAAATAATGACATTTGCTTATTTTTTAAGGCCATCTTTATAGCTTTATGAGCTCGAGCTCTAAACAATGACATGTATGTGCAGTAAAATATAGCTTTTGTGAAAAAGTATTATTTTGTCTGTAACTTATATTGCTATTTTAATATTGCTTGTGTGTAATTTACTAGTGTAAGAACCATTAACATTTTATTTATTAATCTAGCTTTTTAAAATTTTAAAATTTATTTTGAATGTAAGTATCTACACATACATACCTACATTTTACATTTTGTGGAACTAAATCCACACAAATTTGAAAAGCACAACTACATCAACGTAAACCTAAATTCCAACAATACCAAACATACTTTAAATTAAATTGAATGTTGTATAATAAACAAAAAAACTTTACATTATCCCAGTAGAAATGCTTTTTATCTTTCAAAATAATTAAGATCGAAAAGTGAATACATAAAAAAACTTATATAGTACACAGATCACATGATAACCCTTAAAAAAAATCTCTGGTATTGTACAAGAATAAGACATATTACAAACTATTAAAATGTAATCATCCAACATATCCAACATTTTAAAACTAAATAGTTTGAGTTAATATGGGTTTTTTGTGTATGCCCCTGTCCCTCCACTCAACCATTATAATATGCTACTGACGAACTAATATGAAATAACCACGTCTATGTTTTGCGATATCTTTCTCTTTCTCTCTACTCTATAATATATTTATTTCATTTTAAAATAATGGCATTTATTAATTTTATGACATCTTTGTAGACATAATATGGACTTCAGTTCGAAAGTGTGGTGTGTAGGTAAATAAGGCGCTGTTTGACTGTAAAAAAACAAAGTTTTTTTGGTAACTAAATAATAATTATCCTTAAAAATTAGAATATAAGGTATGTTTTAACAAATACGAATACGTTAAGATACATGCCAATCGTATACTTGTATCTATTTATATAAAATGCTAAATACCACTCACTCACTCACTGATCACTACATTGCAAAAAATACAAAGCGTACAAACTTGAAATTTGGAATAGTGGTTCCTCTAATGATTTAGTTGTGCATCAACGGTTTTGAGATACATGATGGACATTGGAAATTTGTTTTCATTTATAAATAGTATAAATGCGTAGATGTCATTGGTTACAGATTATAGTTGTAAATCGTAAATAAGTATTTTTTTTTTATGTATACAAATGGCTGCCATTAATTACTCGGGCAGATGAAGTAGAAGCATGCGTCACAATTTAGCGCTCAAGGCCTCGAATAAATAAATTATATCTTAAAACAATTAATAAGATAAGTTATTTATAAAATAATTCTTCTATATATTTGTTGTCCGTAAACTCAAAATACACAACTGATTTTAATGCAAATTCCTGATTAGGATTAGAGGTATCAGGAAATTTGTGGGAAAAGTTTGAACAATGTTCAGAAATATACCAGGGTCTCTAAAATAGTTATATGAAAAAAAAAAATATTCATAATATTATAACTTTTTTTGAAATAGTATATTATTATTTAATGGTATAATATATAATAAGTATATTTAAAAAAAATCTAATTTAAAATTATTAATTTCTTTTATTGTCAGCTATTATCATGCTTATTATAAAGTGTAAACAATATAAATACTTAACTAAAGAATAAATAATAACTCAAAATGTATGCAGGAACGAAAAGTTCTGTGCGGTCTTCCGTATTTGCCGATGTGCAGGTTTTGTATTGGATGATTGTCAGAAATATCAGTAAAAATGTTTAGCTGGTACACCGGGGTAGATTATTACATGAATGCATTATTTATACTAATAAAATTCATAAAAATAATTGTATCAATCAGAATATGAATTATTTGTATTTATTTTCTTTATTAAATTTGTTTATAATAATAATATATCTACAATACCTAAACCTTTGGTACGTCGAAATAATTATTTCATATGGTGACTTTAAAAGGTAATCCAACCTGATCTTCAAATTTTGGTTTGTCGAGAAAAATTTCCCAGACCTTAATGTCCATGGTGCTGATTGGTATGTCATCGAACATTTCCTTTAATGATTTCTGGCAATCGGAGAAAATTGCCATCGTCCTATCAACCGATTCCCATTTTTCGGGGTTGTGGAGATTTAAGTGTTCCTTTATTTTATCGATATTGTTCATCTCGCACGACTCGGTCAGCGACGTCTCGACGAGGTTCTGGAAGATTTCGAAGTCCGGTGGCAGCTGAGAGGACTTGTCCTGAGTGGCTACCACCTCCCAGCGCTGGTACAACTGAAACTCGCTCTCGAATGACTTCTTGAGCACGGCCATCTTGTCTAGAACGTTGATCAGTGTAGTCCAGACTTCTTGCGGCTGTACGGAGATGGCATCGTTCTGCAAGTCGTTGGTCTCCTTGATGGCGTGCAACTGCACCAGAATGTACATTAGCGTTTTGCACTTGATGGCCGACGCGATCGTGTCCAACGCGAAATCGAGGGCCACGCCATGATTTCTGTAGTGGGATGCCACGTCAACGACGATGTACAGCGCCTTAGCCACCACCATGTTCTTTGATTCTGGTTCTTGGCCCTTCTCCCCAGTGACTCCCGTGGCCTGTTCCTGTTCCGATTTCTGTTCCTGATTTGGTTCTTGTGCTGAATCGACCGCCCCCGTCGACATGGCATCAATCACACCCAGGCCCACGAGTACTTTATGGGCAGCGGCGGACAGAGTTTTCTTATTCAACTTGATGCCCACGTCCAGGTGTTTCGCCCAGACCTTGTCGTTGGCAGTCACATCGAGTAAGAGTTTTCGGTTGATGGCTGAGAACGACTGGACGGGCGCCGTCCACAGCACCAAAACGGTGACTACCAAAGTGGCCAAGTTCAACTCGACCTTCATAGCCCTTAATTTACTCCGTTTATACTGAGTTCACTCTGTATATGAGGTTCGCAGAGCGTGCGTGTTCAGTTCCGCTTCTTCGCTTCGGGATTAAGTGGCAACGCCAGTAGTAACGATAACCGTGCGACATAGACCTACGTGCATAGGTGTCGTGAGTGTCGTACACGCGTGTTTACACATATGTTTCGTGCGACACTGTGTTTTGTTGTAACATTTTTTATCGATGTCTGCGCTCGCTAACAAATCAACACATCTTACCTTTTGCGATTTTATGCGAAGACTTTAAACAGCTCATATTTGAACTTATCGTCATTATTTTTTAAGGTTTTTAATCCACGAAGAGTTTATTTCTTATATTATATCTTCACATTTTTTATTCACAAAACCAACATAAGTATTTATTTATACACATTTTTATATTATATAGACGAGTCCCGATTAAAGGTCACTAGGCCTCGTAACAATCCAGGCTCTCAGTAGATTGATTGTGAGTTTTTATGGATTTATTGTGACTGTTAAGTGAAATAATAATACATTTAAGCAAAACACGAGTTTAAATAACGTAACATTTTCTAAGGACAATAATATTAGAAGGTTATACTTTTGAAGGCGCAGCTCGAATTTAACGGTACTATACCATTACTCTATATCAGACTCCCTTATATATGGTGTCTTCGAATCTAAACCTATTTCTGGACCGGAGGTTTTTCTATTTGAAGTTTTTTTGGGTAGGTATATACAGGTTTCTAGACCATAAATGAATGTTTGCAACACTTTTAGAATTAGCTATTTATATATATTGAATATTGGATAGGTCTTTAAATAGTTAATAATATTGCAAATTCCATTTCCGTCGCGGTAAACCTGCGTTTTGGGGTAAAAATCCTTGTTACAATTACATGTTTACGTCTTAGGTACATGATATATTTTATTAAAATCTTGCTAACTCTGTAACACATATGATTCCGTAGAAATATCATAATATTTTTAAGACTTCTGTTTCGATATTAAACAAAGAAAAAAAAGCAACGTACATCGAGTTTTATTTAATCAATGCTCTGTAATGTTGACTTACAAACTACCAATATAGCATAAACGTTATAGATGTCTTGATTAAATTAATTTTTTTACTAAAAAACAATTAATGGGTAAGGAAGATAAAATATTACATTCAGAAACAATCCATACTATAAGGTATTATAAAAGATACATAACTTAAGTAATCTATGTCTTCAATACATTTAAATGTTATATTTAACATAATAATAGTTAAGTATTGCATTACACAAAATCTAAAAGTTATTATTTTAAAACAGAATTATAATTTATTCATAGAATAGAACATTTTTGTCTTGAATTTGAATGTAATACAATTAGTAATACGTACATCTTATATGGGAAATGTGTATTATTAATTATTATGTTTATGATAATCTTATTCAATTATTTTTTATCAGGTACTTCACTTTTACAATAGCAGATACTTAGGTACTGTAATTTATTTGTAACAAATTCGATCTGAAATCATTGTTTGAATGTCTTCAAATAAAAAGTTCCACACTTTGGCTACAATTGAATATTTCATTAAAAAAATAACACCTTTTTCGTCCACGTATTCAGAATAATATATTATTTGTCGTGCCTCATTGATCATAATTTAAGTATGAATTACTTATGATTTTTGTGTGTTACTCAAGTTGTACTTATTGGAAAACATCAATTCAAAAGTGCGTACAATAATAAAATAGTTTTTCATATAATTATTTATTTAATTATATTTTACTTCAATTTAATTTAATTATGATTTATGAACAACATAATATTAAATAAACAATTCATTATATTTAAATGAATTCTTCAGTTATTACTTTATTGGGTGCTTAATAATATACTAATGTGGATTAAGTCCCAAAAAAAGTATAATTATGGACACGATACAGCGTGTTATTTTTTTCACTAAATCATAAAAATCAATAATTTATTCAGGACTAAAAGACGAAATTATTTTGTAAAATAAGTTTATTTGATATATATCACAGTTCACAAAAAATAATGAGGTTTCGCAAAAAAAAAAAATGTACATAGGTCTAAAAATTTAATAGGTTGATATTTTTACAAATAAAAAGTACAACATTTCCAAATAAATATAATTATTGTGTAATTATTGTAGAGGTTTAGAAATTTAATTATGCAGTGATATTTATAATAATCCAACTAGTCTTTTTTTCTAAATAATTTCCTCTAAAATATTTATTTTTATATAAATAAATACTATATACCTATTATTTATACATACAATTCCATTAATTATATACTATTTTGGATATAATTCCATTATATTATAATTATATAATTATTTGTTTTAAATTTGTTTTAATTGCTTATTAATATATTATAATAATTGTAATCGTATGCGTTATATTCTTAATAAATTTTCACCATTTCTAAATATTAATATACTAGAATATAGATTTATGATCTAAATATATCTTTGAAATATTTTATATTTTTAATTATAACATTTTAGATCTTAGATATATTATAAAATATATTTAATCATACACGAAAAACTTTTATCCTTAAATGAACAATTTTTATCATTATCAACCATAGGCACATCATTATAATTAAATATACTCTTTTTTTTAAAACCCTCATTTTCAGCTAATTTTTCAGCAATGGGACTACTAAAATTACTGATTGTATATTTAAAATTATGTTTTTTTCCGACATAATTTCTCAATCCCAACAGCTGTCGAGCTAAGCCAAGTTTGCGGTAATCTTTACAAACAAATAACATTTCTGATGTAAGATAATCTTCATTGCCAATTAATTGTTCAACATAACTTTTTTTAAAGGTATTTATGAAATAAAATATTCGTTCGTAATAATTTGAATTTAAATTAGAAATATTTAATGAATTTATATTCTCACGAAATAAAATATTAAGGCCTACTAATTTATTCTCATCGTTTTCTTTACATTCAAATACACCAATTGACATTTTATGGGCTAAATATTTTTTAAACGTATTTTTAATATCTAATGCAGAAACTGGGTCATTTAATACGTTAAGACTACGATATGTAATTTCATCTGACCAATATTCATATATGAGTTTATTAATAATTTCATCATAATAATGTTCTGGTATTTCTTGGAAGACAAATTTTTTCTTTTGACCACTGTGGTCAATGTCTATTATTTTAAATATTTCCGGGAAACTATTATTCATTGTGATATGTGAGTGTATTAAAATCTGTAGTAACGTTAGTATATTATTTAAACGACAAACGGCCCAGTAAAATTATATTATTTCCTAATAATTTTATTTTTTTATCTCACGATAAACTCGATAATTTAAAGAAGGTAAGAATTTAAGAAAGGTTTTTTAAGAAGGTTTGAAAATTTTGTTCGTAGATGAACAAGTACATTCATTACGATTACTTGAGCTGATGTTTTCTGGAATACAGTTTACTGTTTATATTATTGAGAATTGTTCAGACCAACTGCACTGCTGTCTCTTCAATGTTCAAACACTGTAACAAAATGGAGTTTACAATTATAGTTTTTGTAAATTTTGTCTAAGATCCCAATCCATATCACATGATTTTTTTATGGATTTTCTTAGTATAAACTATTATGACTCGATAATTACTACAGTGCGTACATGATAGTTATTATATTATGTTATAACACATAATTATGTTGTCTCCAATTTGCAAGTGTGTAATACCTGAAATTCATGTGTAGTTACTAGTTTTGTTAGTTTTTATATTGACTTATAAAAACAATTCAAAGGTGACAACATTATCTCTGTCTATATCGGAGTTGTAAGCGAGAGACTAGAGTTTCCAATAATTCTAGTGTGAAAATCAATAATAATATGTTGATTTGATTTTCGAGTTTTGAAATTTTTGAGGATACCTACTCTTTCATATCCATTTTTATAAAATTTAATAGGTGAAATTTGGAGCACATTAAACCTATCTTGGCAAATTGAAATATAATTTCAGACTTTCGCTAATATTTAAAAACTTGTAAATAATAGTTGGTGCAATATTAAAAGGATATAAGGATATAATACTAGAATACAGTATATGCAAGCAGGTATGTCATAATAATATTTACTATACGTAGGTACTTACCACTAACAGCAGTCGAATAAACAATGTGGAGGTTACTTTTGGACTGCACTCTATCCAATCCAAGTTAACTAGTTACATAACAGACACTTAAATGACAAAAATCATCAATTAAATATAATATCAATTAGTTACAAATTGTAAGTATCTACATTGAAATAATTCTGTGTAAAATGCACAGTTTTTGAGCTCATTGCTGGTACGAAAATGAATGAATATATAAATTTCTGCATAATTACCTATAGGTATTCGATAGTGTAATGTAAAATAAGGGCGTATACCAGAATAGCTAAATTTGATAATAAAATCGTTAAGTATGTTGCGTTAATTAATATTATGTCTTAATATTTGACTTAAGATTAACTGTTTATCTTAAGAGAACGCTACACCAGATATGTGTTGTGTTTGTCTTATAAATGTACAACATTGTAATAACTGTTAAGCCCGGGATAAAAGCACTCAGGATGATGTAGTCATAGTAGACACCAAAAGTGTGTACTGCAATAGAGAAGATAATATGGTCTGTATCGTAGCGTTTTTATTTGTTTTTTATCATTAAGAGGAATAAAGTTATAATACTTATAAAAATCTGATATTTTTACATTTTCCAATCTTAAGTAACTTTTGATAAATTGGTCTTATCAAAAAATAATAACGGTCCAACACAGTTGAAATTCACCTCTATTCGTTGTAAAAATTTGATTTCTTAGTTATTAGTTATTACTTATTACTGTAGCTGTCTCGGTTATTTCTCACGCAAAATAGTTTGTGATGTTTTATATTTGTAAGACGAAGACAACACATGCGTGAGGGATACTCTTAAGAGAATTCTTCAGTGCACCGTTTCTTTTCTCTCTCTGGTTTACTCAAGCAACACTTTAAGCAAGACGCAAAATATTTTTTTTTGTATCTTAGTAATTACCATATATTAAAATTACTTAATACAATAGTTATAGAGTATACGTTTTGGAGGGTGTGACATAATATAATCACCTTGTTCAAATGTTGTCTCAAAACAATTAAAAACTAATTTATATGAAAATCGTTTTTATTTTTGAAATTAATGTACAAAGCCAAATAAAAATATAAAATAATACCAATATAATATTATGCTTTTATATTTTGAAATATTTAATCACTGCTTAATTGTGTATGGTGAAAAGTGTTAAAACTATAATAACGGAGGCGTTATATTATATTTGTTTCGGTGGCCATTTATAGATATGTACCTACTTACGTCACTAAGCAATTGGGGAAGAATAAAATAAATATGAAAGCGAGTTCTTTCAAATGTATGGGTTTAATGCACACGGAATCGAAAAAACAATAATATATTACTATACTCTATTTACCGAGAGTTGACCCACT